>NW_024039026.1:1705000-1915000 GCF_016077235.1 Cyprinodon tularosa | reverse complement strand
CATGTCATCAAGATACTGACCATGTCTGTAGTCTTTTAGCTGAAGAAGTTGCACAACATAATATTCAGTAATCAAGAAGTATGATAGGAAAAGCTACTGAAAAATTCTCTATAGTCTGAATAAAAACATTCAAATCAATTCAAGAGGCCAGGAACACACAGCCCAGGAAAACAATGTTCTCATGTTTAAATGGCCCATCAGTTTAAATGCATAAGTACAGAGGGTTAAAAGCCAGCCACCAAATCTGATGTGAACATGTCCGTCTGCTGCATTGGAAACAGTAGAACAAATATCACCTGCTATTAGCAAAACCACAGCGGCTGAACACTGTGCCTCTACTTCTGCTGTCACATGCTAGCCGGGTGTGAAGGCCTGAAGCCTTTAAGGCCTTTATTCAGCAGGCACTACAGCTTTGCAGAAATATTTCTTTAATAAACTATACAGAGACATCCTGTTTCTGAGGTCCAAAGACAAATATTGGCTTTGGACCTTAAGTAAGGCTTTAAAATCATTGATTATTATTATTTTTCAGTATTATCACCAGACACAAAGTCCTTTTTGTGACTCCAAAAGCAAAATATCTCACCACACATATTACATCACCATTCAAAAATATTTGTATCACATGTATTTTTCTACGTCTTGTCACAGATTTCATTTATTTCATTGTTTCAAGTCACCAACCAACAACATAGATACTCCGTTTCATCTGCAACTCTATTCAGCCACTCTACGTTGATACCAAACAAATAGATGCTACTGACTGCTTTCAAAAGTCAGCTGATCAGAAAATGAAGTTCAGCTCTGTGTTATTTAATCTCATTAGACATACATCTGTTCTCTGAAAGCCTTTTAGGTTAAATACGGAACACTGAAGACTTAACAGCATCAGAGAGGCATCCCAAGGAATACAGCAGGTCACTACTAAGTAAAATGTTTTGTATAAAGAGCATTAAACAAAACACCAAGCCTTGGGTAACTCTTAGAAAATCTTTCTTTCCATCATCTGAAAAAGGAAAGAGAATAGCATCTACCAAGACATGAGTGCCCCCATAAAAGGACAAACAGCAAGGAGAACATTATGTAGAGCGCAATCAGCAGGCCTATCCTCATTGTCAGTCCACATATCCAGGCTTCGAATGTATGACAAGAGGAAAGGTTTTAATGAGTGAAAGAAAGAATCAATATTAGGTATTAATATTAATTAATTAGGTATTAATATCATTGATATTAAAGGCACACTGCGGACTTTTGGACCTAAAGAGTTGACACATATGAGTTATTATAAATGATTCCTAAGGCCAATAAACAGCACTTGACACTATTAGTTCTACGAGGGGGGCTGCTCTCTTGAAATACCGCCTATGTAAGTTGGGAGAAGACACATCTTCGTTGGCCAGGT
Organism: Cyprinodon tularosa; assembly: GCF_016077235.1. NCBI lineage: Eukaryota > Metazoa > Chordata > Actinopteri > Cyprinodontiformes > Cyprinodontidae > Cyprinodon > Cyprinodon tularosa. The sequence continues at coordinate 1,913,598 of NW_024039026.1, read as the reverse complement.
CATGTGACCTGGAAGACAATATGATTTTATGGCCAAGGCTCGTATATATTCATAGAGCTGAGGCTTTTGCTCCACTTTTTGTCCGCCTACTTGACTACTGGTCATGGCTGAGGCAAGGAAAAAGTTTGAACCTTCTGAAAAGGCTAAAAAGAGAAAACATGAAAGGGATCGTGCACGAGTAAAAACATGATTTGATCTTGGAAAGGAGTAAGTTCCTTGGCGCAGGATGAAAGAAGCAGCCGGATGTAAAACCGATTCTCTTCTCTCAACTTTATTATTAGACTGGTAAGTTAACACTTTGCTCCTAGTATACAGTCATATATCTTTTTTATTTTTGATGTTTAGTAGAAGCAAATACAGGTAGAGAAAGGTAACAGAATATAAACAAAAGCTACTAGGAATAAAAGTTACAGGTCTAGCGCCCCTAGTGGCCAAACGTTGCATAGTGTTTCTTTAAGTACAAACCATGTAAAAGACAAAACAAAGACATGAAAGTTAGTGTACTGGTGTCTCATTTATTAAGCTTATGTAATCAAAATCTGAAACTTGCCAACGCCACTTTCTTAATCCACTTTTAGAAACCAAATAATTCTATAAAATTATCCATAAAGCTGAGATATCACCTCGACCACAAAGAGATGTAATCTTGGACATCATTTTTAATATGATCCATACATTGATGATACTCATAATACCTCTTTTTGTTTGTCACATCACTACTGTGGCTTATTGAAAGGACAACCTGCAACTTTAAGAGAAATAACTAAAATCTCACAAAAGTAAAAATAAATACAATCATATGAAAATTAACAAATGAAAAACAGACATTGGTAGCCCTAGAATAGACTATATGTGAATATAATGTGACCAAAGGGACATGTTGAAATCAAGGTGTGTCCACTGATTAGCTTCACAGGTGTATACAGTAGTGTGACCAGTTATGGGCCTATATTTAGGTCTACAGGTCACCACTGTGCTGTTTGGTGACATGGTGTCACCAATCTCAGGAGATTAGAACACAAATAATTGAGAAGCATGTTAATAATAAAGGGTTATAATACCATCTCCAAGCAGCTTGATGTTCCTGTGACTACAGTTGCGTAAATAATTCAGAAGTTTAAGATCTATGGTGCTCTAACCAACCTCTCTGGACATGTCCACCGGAAGAAAAATGACGACTAATCAATGAGGATAATACAAAAGGTAACAAAAGAGCCAAACTTCTATAGAAATTCAGGGTGGACTTTAAACTCAAGGAACATCAGTGTCAGATTGCACCATTTGTTGTTTGACAAAGTGAACATTTGTTGGACTTATTCCCAAACTACATGTTGATGAGTGACAAAGCTTCTGAGAGAGTTCTCTACAGACAGATGAGACAAAAAAGCTCTATGTTTACAGACGGACAAAAGACGCCTATTAAGAAACGCAGATGGAGTGACGAACACTGTCCCTACTGTGGAACATGGAGGAGGTTCTCTCATGGTCTGGGACTGCTTTGCTTCATCTGGCAAAGCTTTTAAATCTCTGCAGGATTCAATGGAATCTTAAGTCTAGAGAGAAAATTGCTGCCCAGTGTCAAAAAAGTGGTCTCAGTCACAGGTTATGAGTCTTGAAACAGGATAATGACCAAAACACACACCTGGAGACATACAAGAAATGCTAAAAGGAAAACATTGGTGCGGCCTTCGATGAGCGCTGACTTTACCTAACCTGGGAAAACGGGAGCAGTTTTCTCACAATGAATGGTCCAAAATACCTGCGGAGGTGCAGAAGTCTTATTGACAGTAATTGTTTGATTGCAGTGATTGCTTTAAAAGGTTGTGAATAAAACATTCAATTAAGGATACCAGGATTTTTGTCCAGGCCTGTTCCATGAGTTCATTTTTTAAATACTGCTGTTGACACATGGTTGGCTGACTTTCATTTGTTCATTTTCATAGATTTTTGTTTATTGTTACTTTTATCAGATTCAAGGGATTTCTGTGACCAATGTGGGTTTTTCTTTCAATACCAACCATGTCACTCACCCGCACATCTGTTTCTGCCTTGGTTAAACTGTGCCTTTGTTCTTTCTTCTTCACGGTTGCCATTTATAACCTTTAAACAATGTTGATCACCCTACTCATTTTCAACACACAATGACATTTGATCATTTATGGTTGAACGAGGGAAAATACAAGTGTGTGTACAGGTGGGATTTATCAATGAAATTTGCTTTTTTTTTATTTGTAAAAACAATTAAAAACTATTAATCCTTCCCACTTAGTATTTATGTATTACTTTGTGTACCTTGCAAATAAATTCTGATGTTTGTGGTCAAAATGTGTAAAACTCTTTAAAAACACACTAAAAAGAGTCTTGGAGCTTGTGTTGTCTTGTTAATGGAAAAAAAGTAAAAAAAAAAACCCATAAAGTTAGTAATGCTTTACATTTTTTAAAATCAGTTCTTAATGTATAATATATTTGTAAAAACAAGATTCGATTGGCAATGCATTGAAATCTGAGTTGTAATGCAGTTTTTGGTTTTGGTTTCAGCTGATGGATGTTTCTGTGTGGCAATAAATTGCCTTTTCCCCGACATAACCCATTTTTTTTCTAAATTAATTATTTTAATGTACAACCAGATTAAATTACAGCACACAAGACATTTCAGAAGGAATGAGTGGCAATGCATGTGGCTGTTTCCCATAGCCACACCTGCCACAGCTTGGCTTCTTCTTTGCCTCAAGCCTCTTGTGAGCAGCGCTTAGGTTGACCAAGCATGCCACCAAGCACAGTAAGAGAAGGGAACCCCTCCCCAACACCTAACCCGAACCCCTCAAATCAAAAACCCAAATGGGGAGTTCATCTAAGGGAGCTGAGGGTTTTGTGGCGTTGCCCTGAAGGGTTAATGTGGGATAAAACCAGAGACAGATCACATAAAAACAAATACCTGAAATTAGAGGGAGGCTTTTAGTGTGCATAGAGAGAGTGAGACAGAGAGGAGAGGTGAAACAAACACAAGGAGAGGAAGGGGGGTGGGAGGGTTTATGAGCTGCTAAATGCCATACTCACCACAGGTGAAAGTCCCACCGTTGACCCCATTAAACGCAAGCAAAAATGCAGGTTCTGTTTTGCATTTTCAACTGCTCTGTGACATCTAATAATGCTGTTGACAGCCAGCAGAGCTCATCTAAGAGCAACAGCTCAGCAGTTAGTGGAAGCAGTGAGGTAACTTTTTGTTTTTCAGTTTGTTTGACACACTTGTAAATGCCATGTGGTTTTGGGGGGGGGGGGGGGTCTGCTAGGGTCTTTTTGGAAGTCCCCGCCTGTCAGAGATGTGAGTGCTTATGGAGGTTAATAGCAGAGAAATCTTCCAAATGCAAGCACCACAGAATTGGTGAATCACTGTGTTCACTGTAAAAAGAAAAACGAAATGCCATTGACCTAGATAGGATATATACCTATTGGTGTTTATAAAAAAAACAACTCTGAAAGTACATCTACTGTTTTTTTTAAAATCAAGAATGGATAATATTGAACGCTCTTTCATTTTCAGACATCCTATAAACTCACAAAAGCTGCACTTTTTCCAAAACATATCCAAAGAATCTACTGTTTTATTTCACAAGTCGTCATTTATTCTTGTTGTTTTTTTTTTGTTTTTTTTTACATTCCAGATATTCTACATTGTTATCATGGCTGAATATCTTTACTGCCTGTGATTTTGTGGTAAAGTCAGCAGATCCTATCAAGGTCCATTACACTGTCCAGTAAAAGGCTACTGGTTTTAGGACTCTGGTTAAAAACACAAAACCAAGCTAGGCTTTTAGGGTTGGTGCAAAGGAAAACCACCACTTCACAACAATGAATATTTTACCTTGCTACCGGCAGTCCGGCAGCATTTAGTGACCACAGGCAATGTTAAGTGATTCTGACCAGAGGCTAAGGGGGCACTTAACAAATGATAATGCCCACTATCTGTCAGTGCTTTGGGCGGCCACTGTTGAATGAGAGCTCAATGCTGGATGGATCCAGACCACTCTACATCCACCGCCGACCCGTCGGCTAACCACACACGCTCTGGAGCCCTCAATACACACGCACTTGTAAAAAGGACTGCGAAATGACAGCTGCCACTCTGGTGGCTGGCTGACCCTCTGACCCAAGCCATCAGTGCAGAATGACACCAACCTGACCTGCTTGAGAGGAATTTTACATTAAAAACCACAAGCGCACTTAGGGAGAGGAAGGCTAAGAGAAGATCTTTATGGAGTTATCTTAATCTACTAAAGGCAAAAGAGATGATTGTTTTTTCAAATTTACAAACTTTCTCGAATATTCCTTGGAGTGTTAGCATGGTTTATTTTTATGTATGTGTCTACTCATCAAACTAAACGGTGACCAGAGGGATGTTAGATAAAGGAATTTGGGAGAAAATAAGAATTTCCGTATAGGTTTAATCTACAATTTGAGCAAAAACAAAAATTTGTGCATTTATTGATAAAGGTTTTGCAAATTATGGTTGTAAAGGATCTGCTATAAGTGTTAAATAAACAAGTCTAGGTTAATATAGTGGATGCATTGAATTTTTCATGGATGTATAATTTTCAGGTAGCATTAATAGTAAAAAACATGGATAATTTATCTTTTGTTGGCTATAGTTGTTTTAAAGAAGAGGATTGTCCATTTCAAAATTAGCCTCTAGGAGCATTTTAGATTTGGCAACAGCGATGAGGAAAAACCTCTTGAGACTCTTTAAAAGCTGTGAAAAAGCCCTTTAGTTTAGGACTGATGGAAAGCTCAGAAACAGATGAAAACTTTGCCATTGTTACGACCAGCAGTTACCCATGCAATTCATTTTTATCTGTCTTTTGATGCCATGTGTCAGAGCTTTGCCACAAAACCATTTCCTGGTTTATATCAAAATAAGAGCCCAACTTTTGCCATTGGCGGCCTAGTGGTTAGGGCAAAGGGCTTTGAATCCTGAGATTGGAAGTTCGATCCCCCACTCCCCCAGGCTGCCACTCTGGGTCCCTGAGCAAGACCCTTAACCCCACACTGCTCCCCGGGTGCCGCACAATGGCAGCCCACTGCTCCCCAAGAGGATGGGTTAAATGCAGAGATAAATTTCTCCAATGTGAGATCAATAAAGTTCAATAGTTTTTTTTTTTTTATTTCAATTCAGTTTATTTATATAACGACGATTCACAACATATGTCATCTCAAGTCACTTTAGAGTACACTACATCATACAGTCAAATTGAATCAAAGTCTTCTGTTTAAGGAAAACCAGTTGATTGCATCGACTCATTGACTGGAAGGCAATCCCTCACACTAAGCATGCTTGTAGTGACAGTGGAGAGGAAAAACTCCCTTTTAACAGGAAGAAACCTCCAGCAGAACCAGACTCAGTGTGAGCGGCCATCTGCTGAGGCCGACTGGGGTTCAAGGAGAAAGAAACAGACATACAAAAGCAACTGTAAAAGGCGGCCCCATCCAGGAAACACACAGCCAGGCAGACAAGCTCTGAACCAACTCCCATGTCAGAACTATGATATAGTGTCAAGCTCAAGGGCCCATATCATGCAGAAATCACAATATAGACATTCTGTCAGTATCATGTGTCCTGAAGCATGTCGATGAGGTTCAAAAATGAAATAAAAAGTCATTGCCTTTCCTCATACCTCCTAGCCAATGTGTGTCCAAAATAGTCTATTTTAAAAGCAATCCCCTTATGACATCACAAGAGGATTGCTTTTCAAATAAGCTTGCCAGAGTGATCTGCAACCACCTATCCGTCAAGCTACAGCCTTCATCTTATATTTTATTCCTTGCTCCTAGACTATCTTAATGGATTCTGACAGTTTTCATGGTTGCAGGTGTTGAGGGTGTGGCCTTTGACGGGGGCGTAGCCTTTGGGAGGAAGAAAAGAAAGCCAAAACATCTTATCCAGAGGAGGGCTGAATGGGGATGTTTTTGGTAAAGGCCACATCTGAGATGATTACCTGCACAAATGAAAAAAAAAAAGTTGCTCTAGGAACCTCATTTTTAATATGATATAATATTTTCAAATGTAGCATATAATTGGATCTTTAAAGCACACACCTCGATGGATGGGGTTTATCTTAATTCTTGCACTTATTTCACAGCATAAAGTAATATTTGGCAGCCAATCAATACTGCTTCAGGTCATAGACTTTACTCTGACCAATAATTTTGTCGTTTTTAATACTGGGAAATACCATCAGTAAAATTATTACTTTTTGTATAATTTTTCTATTGTCATTTTGGCTACTGTGTAACAATTATATTGGCACAGCTGATTACAAGAGCTTATCCCCTTGAATCAACCCTGCAGCAGATAAAAATCCCTGTTATTCTAATCCAAAGCTGCAAATTACCAATGAAAAAAGTTCTTGGGACTATTTTGTGGCTGAAGATATTTACTGCTGATGTGGGATATAAATAATGTTTATGTGTAGCAATGGTCTAGTCAAAGTCCAGATTTAACTCCTCAAATTTCTGGCAAGACTTGAGAATTGAGTCACTCTGCCTTCATCTTTGTTAAGCTATATAGTTAACTGGTTGATATATATGCTAAGGTATATATAGCTTCAGTCACTGCAGTGTGTGATAAAGTATTGCTTTATTGCATTTTGAACTCGATATGAAGAACTTTTCTGTCATAGTTTTGTATGTATAAACTGCAAAGCCTGTGTTGAATAGCCTCAGTGGGTAGAATAGTCATCTTGCAATCTGCCATATGTGCCCACAGGCAAAGTAAGACTAAAAAATGTTTAACATAATTTCAGACCATTTGATCAGATGGACTGATGCTTATTGATCACATTAATGTATTGATTTTATGTTTTTTAACTCTTCATTTAGTCCCAAATAAATACTCACCAACCTATCACTGTTAAGATACTCTTTGCTTATTACTACTCCACAGATCTTTTCATAGCAGACTGTTTTGGCTGAGCAAGTTTACCTCAAAAGCCACTCGGATCATGCTTTCCTTTTTTGGAGATGCAGTGCTTAATGCTGGCCGGCTACTGTCATGATTTCCTTCCAATTGGATTTGTCACCCAGGGGAACTTCCAATGTGAGTTAATTGTTAACTGTACTGGATGCCCGAAGCTAGTTCCATCTAGGTTTCACATGACATGATAACAGCCAAGAGTCTCTGGGGTAGGACTTGGGTGTGGTTGATGCAAACATTTAAAGTGAAGCTAATTATCCAGGTAAGGTCTAAGAATTGCATCAAGGAATTCATGACATTTCCACTCACCTGCCTGAGGTAAACAGAAACTTCTGATACTCCTTTTTTTTTAACAAGAATTGCTCTGCTAAATAACTACTGTTTATTTCGATCAATTTAAGTCACTTTATGCCTCACTAAAATCATATGGCACACTCTAATAGGAAAGTCTCTTTCTATTTAAGCTATAACACATGAGGCTGCCTGTCAGCTTGGAAAACAACCCACAACCACAGCCTCAAACCCAGCCAAGCTGGGAAACAAAGGGCCTTGGTCAGAAAGATAACCATCAATTAATATTCATTTTCTGAAGCAGACCCAGAAATCTCTCAAGTTTTAAATCAAATTAAATCATGTGAAACAGGCAGATCAATCTATAAGCGGCTTGATGCCTCCTATATGTAAACAACTCAATTATTTTATTATTTTTTTCCCAAGGAAGATAATGGAATGAAAAGTAGATTTATCTTAACTGATTAATTCAGAGTGGTCCTATTTCTATCTGTGTCTGGATGTGCATGTGGAACGCTAAGTCTGAAGAAAATTATCCAAAACTCAAAAAGTACAAAAAAATGTACTTTTCTGTAAAATGTGACAGGAAAGGGAAAAGGAAGAAAGAGAGTGACTACATATCTTAACTTCCCTCTAATTTTGGCCTGAATGGCAGCCAAAGTAACAGCAAGAGTAGCTCGGCGGCGTGTGTGTGTGAGGTTGGAAAAAAATAAAGGGGGGTGTAGGAAAAGTAGGACCCTCTGTGTGGTCCTCTTTGAGAGCTTGTTCTGTTTAACTCTTGCTAAAGTGTTTTAAAAGTGTCACAAGCGCATTAGAGCAGCAGGTCACGCCTTTGCTTGGGTAGCCTCTGACCCCTGAGCCCCTGCAGCAGATCCAGTTGAGGGTGTGCTCACTTTCGAGGTCGGCCCTGCTGTTCAGGCAGGGAGCTACCCTGGCGGGTTGGGGGGATGGAAATGGGGCAGATGAAGGAGGTAGCCTGTAATGATCTCCTCATGGATGTTTAATGACTCCCCCCCTCCCGTTAGTGTTGATGTTCACACTGGGGGAACACTGAATTATTCAGCAAGCTAAAACTGTGATCACACACACAGACATCCCCACACATGTGTATCCCACTCTCTCTCACACACACACACACTCCCTCTATCTTTCGCTACATCCAACTTTAAGACTATTGTCTTATTCATTTGGAGCTCTCTCTTTTCATAACACCTGCACTGTTTTTTTCTGAGAACTCTCGATAAGTCTAGTTGCTTATTTTGCAAGTTACAATCACAAGGTATGCATGTTTGAAGACATGACATCCTTTGATGACAAGTGTAGATGCCTTGCAAAAAAGCTGAAGATTGGTGCTTATCTGTGCACCGTGTTTGGCAAGTATCATCCAGATCAGCTGCTCACATGTTTCTCCAGAACTTGAGTTTCTGTGCTGCTTTTTTTTTTGAACATCTTGTCCGTATTCCTTGTTATCTCCCTATAAATCAGATACAGTGTGTCGCAAACATCTTACTCATCAAGTGTTTAAGAATTTTCACAGTGTTGTGTTCTCATCTGAATGTCTGCGGTTTTTATTTTTCACAGAGCTTTTTTGTCAGTGTCTCCAAACTGACCATGCCACCTAGTGGTAACTTAGCCACAGGTCTTTATAAGCTCTATGCTTGTACAAACAAACAAAAACCCTGCAGCTGGATAGATGATTAAATCAAATGAAGTCTACTGCCTGTGTGATCAGTCCTGTGGCGACCTCTTTGCTTCCCCCCATTCTCTTTGGAGCCCAGCGTGTTTATTTTTGGACATAAAAATGTGATAAAGCAGACTCAGTCCTTGTCGTCAATGCTTTACAAGCAAAGAGTTTACTGCTACGTCAGACTTTGCCGTAACAGCAGCCTTTAAGCTGCTTGAGCTAATTGCATGCAGTGACTACATGTCTTCTGATTGGCATAACTTAGAGCTTAGACCTCTAATAAGCAGGCCACAGCCGCCTCTAAGGGCTTCTTTCAAGTTCTTTCACTGAATAAAAATCAGCACAAAACAAATGAACAAGACGACTAATAATTAGTCTTTTTCATGCCTAGCAAAACCATGTTGAGCTGTTTAAAAGTTAGTAATCACCCCTACTTGTATTTATGCATTGCTGTGGACAACCAGACTTGTTGAATATTTTTTTACACCATCAAGCATAAGATTAAAACCATCTGCATGATAATGTGATGCATCCCACCCCATTATGGCATTTGCTCCACCGTCCTGACGTATCTGTGAAAATAAGATTAGGTGACAATTTTGGCAAGTCCTCTTAGGCCTGTTGAATGCAAAATGGAGCCTTAATGATTAGAGCTGTTTATCCAGCACATCGTGCTAATGTATAATTGGATTACAATCTAGGGAATTTGCAGCCGCCCACCTCAATCTTGTTAAAGTCTTCTTTGAATAAGCTTTTCTCTTTTGTTGCAGTGCCTGTTAACGCATTAAATGATGTACATGGTCTGGAGTAATCCTTAAGTATTTCTCATAGTAATATGTATCCTCTTGCATGATTGACCTTATTGAAGAAAAATTGTGCAGACTCAGACCCCATCCACATGAAAAAAATCCAATGAAAACCTTTTTTCATGTCTATAAACACATCTAGATGACAATTTTTTGATTATGATCTATGTGCGTAGGACACCAGTAAAAACATGAAACTATTTTCCTTGCCATCCTGCGAGTTTCTGCTGTATTGTTTTAAAACTCACCATATGCATGCCTAAAGAGGTGCTATCTCTCCCTTCAGCTTTTGCACACTCCACAGTAAGAACAATATTGTCAGTAGGAAAAGAACTCCAGAATGCTTTGCTGAATCCACATGGCCTTTCAGGCAATTTCAGGCATGCTAGTCAATTAGGGACTACAGCCTCTGAAAAAAGAACAACAAAAAATGTAAATTACATAAACGTAGCAAACAGCTAAAGATCTCCATTATAAACCCAAAACATGTAAAGATGTGTTCATTTACATGTTGTACTGAGAACACATTAAGCAATGATGTATTTTTGTTAAATTCAATAAGGTGGGATGTCCCTACACGTCCTGTCATGCAAAGGATCGTGGGAATCCATGTAAGTCAGATACTACCTTCAGAAGGTCCCTAGAATAAATTACCTGTTAATAAAAGCAACCTGCTTCCTTTTCATACCCATTTCCTTAATTACTGTTTGGGGAGTGGTGGCCTAGATTTTTGTGGTTGTGAGTACAAAACCCACTGCCACTTTGGGTCTCTGACCAAGACTTTTGCTCCCTGGATGCTGCATATTGCTTCCCAGAGGGGTGAGAGTTAATTCTCCATTGTGAGATCACTTAAGTTCTATTTATTATTTTCTTTTTATTTTACCAGCACTATTTGGACAGCACTTATGGCGACTTTTTTCTGCTTTGCATCAAGAGTCCTTAGGGTTTTACAGTATTCAGATGGACATATATACGGCGAATGTGAAAAGGTTTTGTCATAAAATTTGATTCAGTATGTACAGAACAATGGAGGATGATATTTTTGTAACATCACACCCTGGAACCTGTTTCTAAATCATGAAGCGTTCATAGAAAACCTGCAATAGTGGTCGAAAGAAACCAAAGGCTCACAAAAAAAAAAATTTGATCAATCAAGTATTTCTATGGTGTGATGTAAGACGTGATGCACTAGAGTGTGAAGCATCTGCCATGTTTTCAAAATGTGTCATGATTTTAGTTTGATTAAAATGTCTGAAGGCAGAACATTGATTTTAATGATTTATTAAAGTGAATAAGGGGGCACTGACTATAAGATAGTGAGACTGGTTAGAAACTGGCTAGTGAGGAATGTGATGATCTGAGTTTAATCTGTTTGGGTTATGGTCTGCGGAGGAAGAGGAGTCTGTACAAAGAACTGTGGGTAGAAGATGGTGAGGTTGGTTGTGCTTGTTTTATCTCTAGGTTCTAGAAGAAAATAAATGAGGCAGAACAGAGAGAAAGGTGGATCCACAGCAGCTTGAAGAGGTAAGTGTTTACAGGTGAGATGATTAAGAAGACCTGCAGCAAAAGAGCTTGGAAATCTGCAGGACTAGAAACTGAGTTTGCCACAAATATCTGGAGGTTTGACCAGAAAAAAAAAATCTAGTAAAGAAGAAACAAGGAGATTTAGATTCTCATAGGTAGGTGCAATCAACAAAACCCCCACAGAGGTTTCAGGTCTACACAGGTTGAGCTGAAACTCTAACGCTTGCCTCTGCTCCCTGCTGCACTATATACTCCACGGATATGGAGCACCTGAGGAGTTACAGCCAGCAAGTCACACCCTGCAGGAGACAGGTGAGAGAAACAACACACAACCAACAAAGTCACAATGCAAAAGGATTTCTTGACATGATACAGTAAATGGAGCAAGCAGACATTTTTAATTCAATTAACCGACACATTTGAAAGCTACATTCTATATATGCAGCTGTGTGGAAATATTTTACAATGAAAACACTACAAAGCAAGACTGCATCATGCAAATTTTCAAAGTCATTATTAGCTAAGGAGCAGAAAGACAAAAAGCAGCAGCAAAAAGGAATCGCATCTGGAGTCATTTTATAATCAAGGTAAACTACTTCCATCAGACAATGTAAAAATATCAATGATTACTATGGATGTTTATGCATTAGGCACTTTGTTTTAACATCTCAACACCTTGACTTGCCTCTGAACGTGTATATTTAATTTGTGCTGATGACACAAAGCATTTTTCCCAGATTGAATTAATACAGTCAACCTTAATTCTTACTGTTGTATATTTGTTTTCAGGTTTTTTTCTCTGATTCCGACTCCTAACTGTATACTTCTTTCCAGTTGACTTTTGTAATAAGCATTTGTACATTCTGACATATCGTACTTCCCTGTAAGAGAGGAGTTTATTACAGCCCGTTAAAAATATGCAACAATGATGATAGTGCGTTAGTCCGGTTTCAGATAACTGTTGGGATAAGCAGTAATCCAAATTCAGGCATCCAGATGGGATCAGAGCTAGAACAATGTTGTTCGTTGCATCTCTTGCAGAAAGTCTTGTTGAAAAAAAAGTCAAAAAGTTTGGATGCTTGTCATTTTAGTGTATTCACAGTTTTAATAATTTCTTATCTATTTGGGCATCCTCTAAAAGTGCTATATTACTGCATGTTAAATATTGCCTCAGTTAATGACAACTTTAACTGGATATTTAAAGTTTTTATTGTTATCTGCTCGGCAGCAACAGTCATAGAACACAGAGCAGACAACCAAATTCTCACAAATCTTGGCACTGATGATGGACTGGATCACTAATTTATTTCACCTGCTTAGCTCAGCCCATTTTCTCATTGCCATTCATCTTGTCCACCTGCTCCAGCTTTTATTTTTCCTGCCTGCTTCCAGTCATCAACCCAAATTATTCTTGAGCCAGTGGGGAGAGTGTTTCGACATTACCTGGTCCTGAACTTTTCTGCCTCTCAACCACTGAGCCTGCCTGTTCCTGTCTGATCTGTTTGCCTGACCTGCCTTTGGACTCCTGCTGGATTCTGCCTGTCTGCTGAACATGGAGCTGTTTGGACCTTTTGGAACCTCTTAGGACTTCTGATCTCCTGGTTCTAAATCCTGAGCATGTCCTTGATGCCCGCTTAGCCCTCTTCACCTCCCCGGATCTGGTCTTCTTCTTCTTCCCTGTGGCTGCAGTGTCTGGACACTCTGGGAGGTTCCCCTGCATCTTGTTGGCAGCTCACAGGCTGGATTCTACCTCCTTCTCTGGGCACGGACTGAACTATTAAACCAGAGGTTCCTGCCTTGGACACCCTAGCCCAGCCAATGTAGATCAGTTTTTTTTTTTATAAATGCTTTTGATAAATCTGTAGGTCTACCATGAATATTGGTCCCCTGTTCAGAGCCGTGACATCAGAACCTACTTATGAGTATGCAACTGGTTCTTGGATCCAGAATCTCCATAATTGCTTTGACCTTCTATTACAGCACCCAACAAAAATACTTTCTAGTAAGTCTGAGATGTGTGATCCATAAATATATGGGAACATTTAATAACATTTAATCTCCATTTTGGGTAAAGGAATTTTTAAATACCCTCAAAAAGCCAAAGAGCTTTTTACCAAGATGTTTTAAATGATGGAAGGAAAGTGTGATCCTTGAATCCAAAAAAAAAGGGAAAAATGAAACCATTTTGCACATAAATAAGTATAAGTATTGCATTAAAACTAACTTCATATTTGAGAGTGTAAAAGCTGAACCCAGTGTCCTGTATCAGCAGCAGGAGGTACGTATTACACCATAAGCTCTGATTGAAAATGTCACTGATGGCTGATGGAGGGTCCCAGGGTAGTAAATGACCCATCGCCTCGTAGGACGGGCTTCATCTGTCTCGCTCTCACTCTGCAGCCTCTCCTCCAGCCCCTTAAGAGGCAGTTTTCACTGCGGACCCAGGGGTCAGCTGGAAAACATACACTCATAAACAGCATCTATTATTCATGTCTTCAGCCCTGTAATCCACTCACATCACGCAGCGGCTACAGCAGTTGTCCAGCCACTTTGTTCGCTGACAAACAGATTGGATTTGTCCAGCGGCAACGTCTACGTTTAATTTGATATAAGGCCGCCAACTGTAGTTATCGTGGTGATAAACACATCTGGGTTGCATCTGTGATGAACAGTCGGCAGCCGTACACACTTGACAGCAGCCGCGTTTCTGTAAAGTTAATGATGATCACTTACTGTAAATACACTGTTTGTACTGTTGCCTTTTTCTAATCAACTGGCTCAAAACATTGGGCACAAAAATGAGTCATTTGAGTATTATGAAGTCCTTTGTTGATGCCTAAAAGGGCCAATTAGGACTTTTCCAGCACAGGGGTTGTCTCATTTTCACGATGTTAGCTGTCGTGTGTGAGAGTGGGCCCAGCTTGGCCCAGATTTGACCGTGTCTTAGTGTACTAATCCATTAGTGTCCCCAAAGGCCTCGTGATTACACACATTGCTAATACACACATTGGCGCTTTTCTTCCGAGACTTTTCACTGATGGTATCAGAGGCCACTTGGGGGGTTTCGGTGTGTAGCTGTGACTGTCTGAGGTGGGGGTAGATGGAGATTTGTGCCCGTATTTGGGGTCTGGCAGCTCATAATGCTTTCATTTATCTCAGAAGTGGAGTGATGCTTGTCTCCTCACCCACCCCCAAAAGCTCCCGCAAAAACCGCCTGTAATCCTGCATTTTCCTACCAGCCTTTACAACAGCAGTAAGTGGCCCAACCTCTAATGATTTTAATCATCTGCAATCAGGCCCAAGAGTCTGACTCTCTGTACCAAGGACAGAGAGAAATGAGGGGAGTGGGTTTTCACTGGTGGCGGTGGAAAGGTGGCCATGGAGCAGTGTAGAATCACTGCACAATTACCTCCAGAGCTATGGGGGAACATGACTCCAAACTCGGAGACAGAGAGGAGAAATCAGAGCGCCGCTCTGGCTTAAGCGGCTGATCAGTCAACTGCGTGTTTGGTTATGTGTAACAGGAGAATCGCAAGTCCTCATCATGTAATTTGACAGTCAGTTTCCCACTCATCACAGTGGCAATGTGCTGTAACCGTACCCGGGATGATTTTAGTCTTTAACTTTGGGTAATGGTTCATTAAGCAACATAGTTGAAGGAGATTGAGAGAAAGGGGACATTGATGATGCTGTACAACTAATTAAAGTCTCGAGACATTGTTTTTTATGTTTTCCAAGGAGTCATACTGTGTTGTAATGCTGTCTGCAATCCTCTTGGTTAATATTTCTTCAATGTTTTTAGGGACTTTCTAGGTTTTTCTTAAGACTTTTGATTTTGAGGCAGTTTAAAAGTCAACCTATATTAAGTTATATCCTTTGATTTTTTTTTTTTTTTTTTTTTTACCAGGAGTCTCTGAGTAAACCATGTTATTCTCATTTCTCTACACCTGTTCATTTATCTTTTTTTTAATGATCAGAGATCAGGTCACAGAGGTAATGGAAGGGAATCCAGAACTTTTCACCTATTCAGCACATTTTGAAAGGGCTACCCTGCTAAAAGGGAACATAAAAAGAACTTTACTGAACCCAAAAGGAAATTAAATGTTGTAGTAACTCATAGGATTTTTTTAAGGAGTTGTTGTGCTTGTTTATAAGACTTGGATTGGATAGAATCCTTTAGTAGTAGTCTGTCTGGCCGAGTCTGGGGATGCTTTTGTCTGAAGACACTCCTTTTTAATCTTCTGAAGAGGATGCTCACTGTTGTCCAAAATCTTCTTCACTTTATGAAGAAGTCCTCTTTGTGAAATAGTTTTCAGAGGTTCTAGAGGAGTTCCTTAACAGAGCTGCCCTTTTTTATTAGCTTGTTGAACTTTTTTAAAGTTATTTGCTCTGATGCTTTCATCTCAGCAGATGATGGATGAAGAGATTACACTCTCCACAACAGACTTGGAGAGGATCGGCATTATCTTCCTGCAAACACTGAAGGACCAAAGCTTCCTTAAAAACTCCAGTCTTCTCGGTCCCTTCTTGCAGACAGCTTCACAGTTGCGCCTCAAGTCGAACTTTTTTCCAGGTGAACACAAAGGTATTTATACTCCTTCTCCCATGACGGTAATAGGATTCAACTTATTCCTGTTTCTTTAAAAATCTTTAGTTATCTCACATGTCTTGTTCACACTCAGTATCAGATGATTGTTTCAACACTTCTTTCTCTTCGTTTCTATCTCTGATATGAGATTAGTTGGAGCTAAGAAAGAAAAAAAAAAAGACTTGAGACCAAGGAAGAGGTTCAGCTTCCACTGGTCAGCAATCTACAATTAAATGACTCAGTTTTATACACAGTATTAGAAAGGCCCATTCAAAGTCCAGACCCGAATCCAACTGACAATGTCATTAGATCCAAAATTTGCATCCTTCTAATCATTCAGGTGGATGCAATGAAGAGTTGGGCTAAATTTGAGTTTCTAGGGAGGTTCAAGTCTAGTTCAATAAAATTTTCAATTCAATTCAGTTTATTTATATAGCGCCAATTCACAACACATGTCATCTCAAGGCACGTTACAGTTCACCAGATCATACAGTCAATTTGATTCAAAGTTTTCTGTCAAAGGATAAAGCAGTTGATTGCATCGACTCATTGACTCGAAGGTTATCCCTCACACTAAGCATGCTTGTAGTGACAGTGGAGAGGAAGAACTCCCTTTAAAAGGAAGAAACCTCCAGCAGAATCAGGCTCAGTGACAGCGGCCATCTGCTGAGGACAACTGGGGTTCAACGAGACAGAAGCAGAGATACTGTTGGGATCTGGAGATTCTCCACCTTCTCCAGCAGAGTGCGCTGTGGATCCTCCTGGGCTGGAGCCCTCCAGCACAGCTGACGCTCATCAGCCCATCTGGAGACCGGCCTTTATAAGCAGCTGCCAGACCTTCCTTCGACGCCGCAGTGTTAGCCAAGTTTGGTTAGCGAACCTGAGCCTCTGAATTTGCTAGTAGTTATCTTCCTAGAGAAACCTAATTCTAATTGCCTCTGTCTTCCCGCTCCTAGGAAACCAGTCTCTCGAGAGAAGCTCTGGATGAGCTTAACCTGAATCTGCCTGCCTGCCCTAGAGAGCCAAACCTGAAGACCTCACTCTGGAATCCACCAGCTGCTCTTAGGAAAGAGCAATCACTCCAACCAAGGTCTGTTCACTGGAAGTCAGAAGCTAGACGCTGCTGCTGCCCTAGCACTCTGCTGAACCAACAGTCTCTGGACCCAACCGGTTCCCTCTCTCAGAATTAACCTGGAACTCTTCAAGGTATCCACTGAAATATCTGAAAACCCATTTAACTCATCTGTAAACCAAGCTAACCAACTATCCGTCTCTGCAGACGCCAGAGAATCCTGCCCGGACCAGAACCTGAATCTTGCTTTTGTTTTGTGTGAAACTTTAATAAACTCTGTTAAACCTTTTACCAAGTCTCCAGTGGTGTTCTGCATGTGGGTTTATCTCTAAACCGATCATGACAGATACAAAAACTGTAAAAGGCATCCCCATCCAGGAAACACACAGCCAGGCAGACGAGCTTCGAGCCAGCTCCCATGTCAGAGGATGAAGAGAGCACATCCATCCAGTCACAATCAGAGATTGGTTGATGGCAGCAGCACAGCTGATATTTCTCTCCAGGATCGAGTCACAGGCGAACAGGAACAGATGAAGCAAAGCTACTATGAGAAAAAGCAGACTTTAGAGATTTACACTAACAGATTTTGCAGAGTGGGAGAATAGAGATAGAATTATGAAAAAGGGGTCCCTATGTCCTCCAGCAGTCTAAGCCTATAGCAGCATAACTATAGAGATAGCTCAGGATAACCTGAGCAACTCTAACTATAAGCTTTATCAAAAAAGAAAGTTTTAAGACTGATAACTAAAAGATCTGCCTCCCATTCTACTTTTAGAAATTCTAGGAACCACTAGTAAACCTGCAGATTGTGAGCTCTGTTAGGAACATAAGGAACAATCATATCTCTTATATAATACTCTCGCAGATGCATAACCTAAAAGACGCGTGTTTAGAAACTATTGACTTGGGACATGTAATTCAAGTTACATACAGGGGATCTTCTGAGGAAACATAGTTGATTCTTTTTGATTTTCATTTTTTTGGGGGGGCCTGAAGACCCCCTGTCTTCCTTTTGTTTAGTAAAAAAAATGTATAATACTGATATTTAGATAGTTATATCTTGGTTTTTATTTATGTTTATTTTTTTATAATCTATATTATATTTATTTTATTTTATAACATTTAGTGCTAAATTTTTTTTTATTGGCCGCATAAAATTCCAATAAAATGTGCTGAAATGTGTCGATGTGAATTAAACGGTGTGGAAATACATTTTTGAATTCTATGTGGAATAGACGAGTTGGAATAAACCAGTAGGGTACTTATGGTACAAGCTGTTGTCGCTGTAAAGGGGGACTGACCCCATAATAAATGCTATGTATTTGAATACAGTGAGACTGTGGACCTTTTCATAAGGGAACTGTGTCTTGTGGCCATCACTGGATGAGCCTCCATATTAACAACACAGAAAAGTTGTTTGTGCAGGGAGGGAGTCTAAGAGGTGGGGGCACTCTGAGCAGGGCTCTGCCAAAGCTGCATGAAGCAGGACCACCCAAGGTGGCGTCACAAGCTTGGCAGGGATTCAGGGAAGTCAGTTGGCGGGCCGGCAGGCAGCCTGTGCCCGGGGCCCAGGCACTCTGAGGAACTGCCAGAGTGGATGGAGATATTCAGCTCTGCCCAAAAAGGCCACTTCAGCCTCCCACAGCATAACACAGCAGAGCCACAGTGATAGGGAATATATATGCGTGTCCGTCCGTGTAGGTCTGGGAGAGCAAGGGAAAGACGAGGAAGATATTTTTAGGGATTGGTTTCCTATGATTTAAAAAAAAAAAAAAAAAAAAAAAAAAAAAAAAAACTTTCCCATATGGAAATGATGAGGTTGAACCAGAAAATGTTTATTCATGAGAAACCCAAACATCAGCAGCATCTATCTTAAGATGTCCCAGTATAGTTCACAGCACAGTACGCTGCTTTTTTGCTCCATCGAACCACTGTTCTCATATAAGCTCCGCAAATGTGAGGCAGTTCATCTCTGCTGGATGCAAACAAAAGCTTTTTCCCTATCTTTATCTCCTCCAGTGGGGCCCATCATTTCATCGTAGCACTTACAGCTTATAAACTCCTTGACAAATCACATTAAAATTTAGCTTCTCTCAGCAGTTTACTGCCTTGATGTGAAGGTATCGTTTATCACCCTGTAATTCACTTTACCCGGTAAATTCAGTTTGGCAGGTCTGTTGGGTCCGTCTGTAGAAAAGGAATAAAACGAGGAGAGGGGATAATGTTTGAAGTTTAACCACCTTGAATGGAGTTTTATAAAATCAGACAAGACAATGTCAGATCCACAATGTGTTTAGAGTTTCCTTAAAACACTGCGAGCTGCAAACAAACAGTAATTGTAAAAAAACAATGTCTGGTACTCCTCTCTTCCTCCATCTCTCCAGTGAGAGCACCAGTGAGCCTAAAACGCCCGGACGGCTTCCAGTTCAAGCTTGCAAATTTAAAAGAAATACATAGATAGAATATGCGTTGTCAAACTTTTATTGCATTAAAGGAAAGAAAGGGAAGGGTTTGCTACTTGTAAAGGATTCGTTTCCATTATTGGGTTTGGTTCCTTTCTTCAATCCAAGGACTTTACTGCTGTTATTTTCTTTATCACTCCCTCAGGTTCTTTTTAACTCTTACTAAGGTATTATTATCTATCATTAATGTGGTGCACTTTCAGTGTTTTCACTGACAGACGAGACTCTAATTTAAATAGTTTTATGCGGTAGGCTTGTATTTATTCAACATTATTTTTAGTCATGCTCCTCTGACAACATCAAATTAGTGAGATTTTTTTCAGAATTTGGGGATTTTTTCTGCTAATTTGCTAAGATATTACTATCAATTTGCACATGTTACATTACTCTGGAGATTTTTATTCTCATGACAGCAATAAGATAATAAGAAAATAATGTGACAGTACAGTGTCTTGCAAAAGTTGTAAATGCTCTCACTTTTTATCATGACTAAGCAGTTTTGTGTAGCGTTGCGCCGATGCCATTTTTGGCCCCGATACCTGGCTGTGCAGTATTGGCTGATAAAGATACCAATGCGATACCATCTGTTTGATATTGATGTGTGTGTATATATGAAGAACTGCATACTACTTGCATGTAAAATAATTACCATCATGGCTTTGTCAAGCTGCTGCCTACCTTTGTGAAGCAGGAAAAAGACTAATACAAAGTGAATCCAGTAGAACTTTTTATTGCCCTCTGGAATGGGTGACAATAGTTGAATAAACTTTTGGCTCTCAAAATGGTATCGGTGCCCTATTTGTTGGTACTCGCCGATACTGATATGACCATTTTATTGCTGGACTGAGACCCCGCCCGATACTTGTATAGATATCGGTGCAACACTAGTTTTATGATTATGAATTTTACACAAATTAACACTGGAAGACTCACCTAAGCATCACCTGCATTCAATGACCTCATCATGTGCCTCTGCTCTGGCGAATCACCGCCAAGTCGTCATTCCCCTTCAGCCAACCATTCTGTAAGTATTTTACTGTAAGTATAACAGTAAAATATAAAAAGCCCTCATGCTACTGTTATTAAAGCCTGCCTAGAAAAATTAGTCTCAAGCTTGGACTGAAATATGTCTCGGTATGGTAAAGGTCCAGAAGAAGAATCACGATTATTTCTCATAATTGTGACTGATATGACTCTTGTTTTTTTGTGAAGTGCTTTAATTTGATTCAATTCAGTTTTTTTATATTACGCCAATTCACAACCGGCATCTCAAGGCACTTTACAATTCAACCAGATCGTATAGTCAAATTGATTTGAAGTTTTCTATCTAAGAAAAACCAGTTGATTGCATTGAATCCTTGACTCGAAGGGAAATCCCTCACACCAAGCATGCTTGTAGTGAGAGTGGAGAAGAAAACTCCCTTTTAACAGGAAGAAACCTCCAGCAGAAGCAGGCTCGGTGTAAGCAGCCATCAGCTGAGGCCGACAGCGGTTCAAGGAGACTGAAGCAGAGATACAAAATGCAACTGTCAACCAGCCCCATCCATAAAACACAGAGCCTGCCAGACTAGCTCCGAGCCAGCTCCCATGTCAGAGAACAAAGAGAGCACATCCAGCCAGTCACAGTCAGAGAAACAGGATTACACTGAAAAATAGGCCAAGCTCAAACATCTATAAACAAAGGTGCTGATGGCAGCAGCACAGCAGAGTGGGAGAATAGAGATAGAATTATGAAAAAGGGACCCCTCTGTCCTCCAGCAGTCTAAGCCTATAGCAGCATAACTATCATAATTACATGAATCTTTAATTTTTTAATTTAAGACGTTGCAGCTGCCCTTCTTTATTATTATGTGGTAGAATTACTGTTCAGACTTTATGACTCGGATTAAACATGCTTGATATCTTTCAACAGATGTCTCATAACATTTCTAAAAACCCCTTCTATCTAGAATCATGTTTGCTCCCCTCAAAGCTTTACAGTCCTTTCTGCAAATTATCTTTGAGGCTGAGAGCAGGGCTTTGTGATTAACAGCTCCAAAATATTTACCCTTTTGTTTCACCAAAACATCCTAATATCCAGAGCACAGAACCTGCTGACTAGACTTCGCCGCAGTGTTTGTACTTGCATGCAGTGGCTGGTCATAAGATTTTACCCACTAATGAACCAAACTCTTTAGCATCAACTTTTTTTTATAGCATTGATTTTTATATTTTTCACACTGTTGCTCCATGCAGCAGCAAGTTTAAATTGTGCCTTGAAATGCGCAAATAGATTTCCTTTTATTCAACGAAAATTCAGTGGTTTAACCTGTCCAAACCAAGCAAAGATATGACCTTATCACCTAAACTTTCCGGAATTGTTTAAACATTTTACTTAAAAGAAAAAGTAATAAAATGCTTATTTTTCTCAGTTTATTTTTCTCAGTTCAATATTCTGTTTTTTGCAAATGTTACATATAACTGCTAAAATATAAAGGTATAGGTTAATCATGCAGCAATCGTGTTTTCTTAAGGTATATGTAAATAGTATGGAATAATATTCCAGGTAGACGTAATGCTTTTAAGAAATGTACAGTAGGTAATTCCATTGCAAAGAAAAACAAAAATACAAATTATCTATGGATAAAATTAGTTTTATGAATATTTAATTAAAAAAAAAACTTAAAAATTCAATCAAAATATTCAATAAAATTTCAAAGTTTATTTTAGATTTGAATTCAAATTAACTGATGGCATTCAGTTTAATTTAAAAGCAAAATAGCCTTTTAATTAAAACCGAATTGAAGCTTGAAATCAAACACTAGATTAATTTTAAATAGCTAGCTGCAGTATGCAGCAATCACATCTTTCACTGAGCAACAAAACATACAAAATCCTATACTCACACTTTAAAGTGTTTGTGGCGCCCCCTGGACAGCGAGCCATATTGCCTATATAAAAAGGATCATCTTTTAATCATGTTTTGATTTCATTCTGAATATGAACCAAAAACTTTAATCCATGAACCAAAAGTATGCAAGTAAAAACAAGGCAGTTTCTTGCATTGTTAGGAATGTCTAGTCTAAACTTCCCCCACTGAAAAATTGAAATGTTTACCTGAAATAATAGAAAGGTTGTGTCCATGAATCACAACAGTTTATTTAAATCCTTCGGTTGTTTTTTCTCCTAAGACTGTAAAATGAAAGTCATACATTTTGTACCATCTGCTGCACTACTGTTCTTCAGTTTCTGTTCATTTATTCTGTCTGTCAGCTGCTGGTGAGGCCCGTGATTATCGCCAGGGTTCCTTCTGCCACTCAGTGGATTACTGCGAGTGTAACACTCCTCTAAGATTTAAGCAACAACAGAACTAGAGGCAAGAACCTATATTACTCATAACACATGCTGGTTAAAACAGACCTTCCTCCCTGACCCCATTTATACAGCTGCTAGCGATAAAGACGGTAAAGATCAGCACTTTTTCTCAGAAAAAAGTCATTAAAAGACTATTTCCTGGTGTGAGTATTGGTATAAAATAGATTTTTAGATACAAAATACTGCCCCCTTTTTGTCATCAATGATTTTTGCTTTGTCATTTATTATATATATTTTAAAAAAAACACACAGCTACGTCTATTTTTCTGTTGTTCTGCTTCAGTCTGACCCCTGCAAGCTGTTTGTGTTGAGCTGAGTCCGGGTTAGGCAGGTGTCAGACACATCTCCATGGCCTGAATTTCACAAACAGATACACTTCACTTTGGTTTCAGGATGATTCACATGTAAAACTGATGGCCAATAACTCATATAAAGCATGATTTTCTCCCTTCTCCATACATCAGCATTAATAATTTCACTAAAAGATTGACCTGTTCTTAATTTAATGATACATTTGGAAATATTTTCCTCACCCCATAACTATCCTCTCCCCGATTCTGTCAGAGAAATCCAGAAATCATTTAGAAGCTTAAGCTACAGCAAATATCTGCCCACTTGGACCATTTTGCACTACTAGCTGTTTTATTATAATGAATATATCTTGACAGCTTGGGGATAAAATGAAACTGCAATAGACTGAAACCTTGCAGTTATCTGAAGGGGAAGTTCATTTCTGTGTATCTAAGCTGGTGATGTAATAAAGGAGTAGACACATGTGAAAATAGTTCATAGGTTAGCAGTGCCTCCTAAAGGCGTCGGATGTGGTCATTTAAGGTGGTTGTGAAGCTGTGAAGGCGTGCAACAGGACCTCCACCCTGACACCTCTCTCCACCCTGTACATCTCCAAAAAGCATTTTCACTAAATTCACACGCTGGCGCCCCACAAAGACACAGAGTTGACCAAGCAAATCACATCTGTTACCTCAGAAGCAAAAGAGCTGCTTTAACCGCTTGTTTGTGATAGCAGAGCCTGTATCTATTTCTGTTGTGTGCTTTTCCTGTCAAGATTCATATCCTACCTATTAATACTGAAGTCATCTATTGGAGTTTTTTTGTTTTTTTTGTTTTAGAAGATAAAAAATTCAAATTAGACTTATTTTATTATTCTACAGTTTGCAGATAATTCAGCAACTATCTATACAGCCTACTGGGGAAAAAAAGAAGCGTTAAAGGGAAATCAAAGTGATGTCATTAGTTTGATAAGTCTTTAATTAAGCAAAATAAGTGTAGAGAAGCAAAGAATGGGTATTCTAACCATAAATTAAGAATCAATAAACTCAAATTGGCTTTTATTTAAAGGAGTAGTCATAATCGGAATTCAAACTTCTGAAAGCACTTTAAATATGAAATGATTACATATGTTCAATAAATGATAAGGGTATTAATTAAGAGTAATTTCATTTGAATGTGCTTTATGGAGGCATCCATTTTTGTCAAAGAACACTTCTGCCACCTACTGGTTTGTGACCTCACGGTGCGGTATCGGCTGTTGATCAAGTCCCAGTGCTGTATCTAGTGTTTGTCAAAACACGCTATTATCCAAGTCATCTTGAAAACATTCTTCTTCCAAATATTGGCTACATTTTATGTGTATTGTTTCTGGCCAAAAGTTCGATGGCAAATCACACTGGTCCCAGAATCAGTAATTGCAACAAAATTTTTTTTTTTTTTTTTTACTGATTAAAGCTAAATTCATTAAATCACAGCAAACATATTAGCTTTAGGTATAGATAATGATCCATTGATTATTCCTTGCTGACTGGACTTTTCCTTAAAGAGGCATTACAGAGTTTTCTAATGACACTGCCACCTGTGGCAAAAACACCGAACTGCAGCACTTTTTTTTCTTGTTCTTGTCGAGCGCTTCTTGGTATCTTTGTTGAATATAATAATGTTGAATAATATAAAGAATGAGGAACAATAAAACGAACAAAAATACTTTTCATTATGGTTGATGTATAAACTATATCAAATGAGGCTTCCTATATTTTCTCATGTCCAAATGCTGCAAAAAGAAAGCAGACTGGTCTTCAAAGTATGTTTTCGTTTTTTCGCTTTTTCAAGTTGAGTTTTCTACCAAATTTCAAATATATGGTCATGATGTTGAACTATTTAGATAAACATTGCTGAAGTTGCATGTCCAATAACTTCTTCTGGTACCCATTTAGCAGCCCATGTATAGCTGGTGCTGGCTGTCGAACACCCGCCCACTGAAGTAGGTTTGGCCAATAGATGCTTTACCTGCACAGAGAAGCAGCACCTTTATTCTTTTGAACTAATCTGTCAAATCTTGTGAAGGCATAATTTACTTTTAGTAAGGTCTCCCCCCTCCCCCCTACACAAACACACACACAAACATACTCGTTCTGCCAGAGTAGTGAGGACAATGTGTTGACTCCCATTAACTTCCATTGATTTTCAGTAATTTTCAACCCTTTCTATACCATAACCCTAAAACTAACCCTAAACCCTAACCCAGTTGAAACCTTAGCCATAAACCTAACCATTAGCAAAATAGCATGTGAGGACTGGTAAAATGTCCTCACTTTGCAAAAACTGGTCCTCAATATGATGGTAAAATTGGAAAAATGGTCCTCACCCTGAGGGCTAGACAGGTACACGCACACCCAGTCACAACAAACACATGTAAAGACAGATACAGAAGCACACAAAGCAGTGTCCCCGGTTGTTCTGGAGCTCAGAGGGGAGGAGAGGAGGATTAGTTCTAATTGGTCTGTGTGGGAGCCAGTAGAGAGGCCTGGATTATTGAGGGCTTCTCCTTGATCCGCAGAGATGCTGATGGTAATGCTTCCTGCTCTTCCGCTACCAGCTGCCTGTGCCGTACACAGATTGCACACATGCCACTCCCACACAACCATGCAAGTGTTTAATTTCATGAAGACAGCAACCCTTAAGTATAGGCTATGTGTCCTGAGTCATTGGGGTTGGTGATTCACTTCTCCCAGCTTTAGCATCTCTGCGGCCTTGTGTCAGAATTGTTTGCTGCTGTGTACGCAGGCTGCGCCCCCAGTGATGCTTTACTGCTTCAGTGGCTTTAATCTGGGAGACACCGATGAAACTTTCTCTGCCTTGGCTGGACGTTTGTTGTTTTTTTTGCAGCATAACTCTGCACACAGGCATAGGGTGTCTTGTCATCGTCTTATTCCAGCAGCATAAAGGTCAGGCAGAGGTCTGTGTACTGACCTGCATATGTGTTTAGTACTGAACTTCTCAAATGAATTTAATTTTGTCCCACATCCTCGTTCCTTCTGTGGTTGTCCTTTTTGTTCTCCTTTCAATTCTGCTATTTCTTTTAAATTGCATCTGTCAGAATTTAAAACTTATTTCACGGTGAATGGTGAGATTTAGAGTCATTTTGGACATTATAAGATGTATCTTCTACCTGCTCCTTTTTGAACAGAAAATATAAAATTTACATGTCACATGGGCAAAATAATTTGTTTTATATTTTCATTCTTAAGTTTGTTTCATTCAAATTTTGTTTCTTTCTTGATTGTTTTTACTGTCTGTTCGAAATAAATAATTAAAAAAAATAAAAAAATAAAAAATTTATTTATTTGACAGGGACAGTGTACATTAAAAAGCATTCCTGCAAATGCACCAGAATTAGCCAACAAGGCTAATTTTCATCTGTTGTCCCTGGACAGATCTTAAAATTGTCTACCTAAAAACACAACAGTAAGAATTTTACAGTGAAAAATACAAATATGAAAAGAAATAAAAAAAACGCACTAACTCTTCAAATCTTGTTCGAAACTACAGAATTAATATTCACTAGATTACAGATAAATATATATATATATATATATATATATATATATATATATATATATATATATATATATATATATATATATATATATATATATATATATATATATATATTATATTACAGTTTCATCAACATATGAAGTTAAACTATTTAATTTTAGCCATTATTGAGGCCCATTTCACACATTAGGGCTTAAACTAAAACTAAAAATGTATTGTCCTGGAAAAAACCAATGTTACATTAGATTTATGATGAAAGTGATTTATAATCGAGAAATATTCAAATTTCCAAAGATATTTGACTTTTAAAAGACGCAGTAAACCAGAAGTAGCAGATTATATTGCCCAAATCATCTTTTGCTGGAAATTTCACACTGAAACCTGATAACTCAGCATTTCCCCTTCATCTCCAGACTCCAAAACTAAATAGAAAAACAACCTTTCATTGAAAATATAATTTTAAGGTGGTATTTGGATCAGAGAACTTTAATCCTGTCCTTTTTTTATTAATCCATAAAAAGGTGCTTCTGATGTCTTTGGTTCAGGAGGAGATTGGCACCATGACTGCAGCAGTTATAGTCTGGCTACTTCTATGTGAGTGAAGTCCTAAAGCCAGAATCTCCTGCAAACTCTTCCTCTCATGCTTCATAGCTTAACTGTCTTTTTATTTTATCTTTTCTTTCCACTTCCATTAACATGCATAGAAAGACACAAGCAGTGTCTTTTTGTAAGAAGAACTTTTTGTGGATTATGTTCTTTATAGAAAGAGCTGATAGCTGTCTAGAGAACTGTCATCACTATTAGCACAGCCAACCTACCAGCTTTCATATTAGGAGGTTTTATATACCTTAATAAAGTCATTGCATAAATTTCTTTATTAAAGATTTGTTATTTCATCATAGATACTACTTTAAAGCAGTTGGAATGAGTTAAACTTAATGTGTGTAAAATAATTTTTTACTTTTTACTATTAAATTAAATTACTTAAATGCATTATGTTTCATTGCATATGTAGATTTTCTAAACGGTTTTCTCCTATCCAGCATGATGCTCCTAGCTGGACAGTTTCTTTCCGCCGGGCTTCTATGCAATTGTAACAGCCATTGTATTCAAAGCCGCAGGCCTGCCCCGCTCCCTTAACAAAATCATGTCAAAAAGCAATTAATATCTTAATACCTCCATCAGCGCCAACCACCAAGCCGCCAAAAGGCCGAACTCTTTGTTTTTTCCGCCCCGGTGTTGGCCGCCGAGCTGCTCTTGCCCAGCCCGTGGTTTCCTCGGTTTCATCTCCTTTTGCCCCGGTGGTCAGCTGTGGTTTTCCAGGGGGCACGGGGTAGGACATTGTGGGCAGAAAGGTCCTCCACCCCACCCAAGCATTAAGTACTACTCTTTAGGCCTAAGAGCTCCACTGGCCACAACCCCAGCCCCATCTAATGGGGAGGCCCACGGATAGACACCGACCAAACAGACTCATGCACTCTGCAGGCTTTCCATCCATTAGGAGGATTATGTTGACACCTTTCATCATTGACGGGGATGTAAGCTTTTCTGCACAGAGCTGTACTATCTGCTTTTTGACTTTCATAAACAGAATTTCTTTATCTTTTTTTATTTTCTACCCTGCATATCTAGACATGTCATATAATGATTAATTATGCCGTCGTTCTCCTCCTAAGCCAGTGGAATAAAGAAATGCTGACATTGTTTTCTGTTTGCACAGCTTACCCAAGCTTAAATTGCATAAGACACCAGGTAATGTTAACCACACAAACTCCTGTCCTATTATTAAATCCCCCTGAAGTGCTTCCCTCATCCGTCTTCAACACAATGCTTGTAGCAGCTAGAGGTGCTTCTTATATAACTCAATAGCTCTTAAAAGGGGAAGGAAAAGATGGGTTTGGTGGTCTGAGGCCTGCCTCCACAATATTTGGTTTCTCTACATTTTCATTCATTTCTCTTGGCAGAGTCGACTAGCAACCAGTGGAAGGTCTTGGCAGAACATACAATAAAAGCTCATGATTAAAGAGACTTAAGCATCTACTGTATATAACTTGTGTCCATTAACCACCAAAAAGAGAAACTGAGCAAAAAAAAAAAAGTTGTTTTTTCTGATCTGCAGTTGCCTGGACACCCATTCCTTATAATAAATACATGTGTCCTTTTCTGGGTTATTACTTTCTTTGATGCATGCACTATATGATCCACTGCTGTTCATGTACTCGCACTTTAAACACACCGTCTGTCCAGTCCCAGCCAGCGGGCCCACACACCTTGGCCAGCCTGGGTGGTGGTGCCTTTGAGCACACTGTCGTGGTTTGGCTCCTGGGCCCCCCTGCCTGGCTTGCCTCCTCTGGACACTGTCAGCTTTTTAAACACCAGGCTATACTGCTTCCTTTTACCTTCAGCTATATAGCAGCTGTACAAACACATACATTAGAGCAGACCTTTATTAATGAATATGTTGGAGTGTCTGTGCTATGGCGGCTCTGATATTGTAAGAAGTCGTAACGGCGGTTGTAGTGGTGGTGGTCCTTAGTGTAGAAACGCTGACATAGGCGGACTCTTTTGGAGCAGCGTGGAGTGGGGGGTGGGGGGGGGGGGGTGGCGATTGTGCAGAACAAGCTGGACTCAGCTGAAATACAGGAAGTGGATTTTGAAGCATAAATGCGAATGCCCTGACGTGGAAGATGTTAAGTGTCTGTGAAATATTATGGTACAAGTGATTTGGCTGGAGTGCAGGCATTGTCTTTTTATAATGACAGGTTTTAAGATTGCAGGGTCCGAAGGCTACATCTGCGTCAGGAAGCCGCACGTTCCATAACTCAGAATTTATTTTTGAAGCAATGACAAAGATTCGAGCAGCTAAAGCTGCTGATGGTTTAAGAAACAAGGAAGTCGTCACCATCCATCCTGTACCAAACTCTGAGAGCGGCCCGTTCTAGCAAAGATTGATTTACTATTTATCCTCTGACAGCACAGATAGGGAAGAGTCATAATTCTGTGCACCAGGGAGATTAAATTCCTGTATCGCTGTCAGCTACATTAACTGACTTCCTGGATCTCAATTCAATTAGCGCAGCTGCATTCTCTAGCATTAATAAATCAATAGTGATGGTCTGCAGATAGACAGGCTGCATACAGTATGTCAAAGATGCTGTTTTGCACACACGCATCACACACTTGTGTTAGTTTGTCTCTGCACTGTTTAACAATGACTCCCCGTTCAGCTGTTACTAGAAGAAGCAAATATATCTGAGCTGATGCACCTGTCGCAGTGAAATCAGCTCTATGAAAATAATAGTTTCTGAGTACCACACTGTGCCTTATAAAACCATTAATTCCCATTTAAACTTTGTAAAATCAACAGCACAAACTTACATTGACTTTAATGTTATTTAATATAATACACTAACACAAGGTAGTGGCCATAAAGCAGGTTTAATTAGGTTTTGATGTATTTTATTTAAAAAACAACAACTTTGCTTTGGTATATTACATAAAAAAACATTATTTATCAACTTTTTCACCTGTAATGCAACTCAAGATAAGAAAAGTTTGTGGGATTTCAATGCGTCTTGAAGGCATCATATTTATATCGACATCATATTACACACTTGTGTCTGCTGAGCAAATTAAAACACAGGAGCTTTGTGTTTTTTGCAGCTCATTAAAACCTTGACTGCATCTGCGTCAGCTATGAGGGCAGCAAAGGAAGGAAGAGAGACATGCAGCTAAAGTTGACCTTTCTAACATTACTTTGCATGAAGAGGTATGCTGATGCTAGAGTCTCTTCAAGCATTGTTTTATTGGTATGTCTGATAGCCCTGTTGTTTTCTTCAGGGAGTAAATATGCTTTTTAAGTTTGGGTCAACTATCTCAAGTTTAATAAAACTTTTTAGACTTTTTAGAAGAACATTTGATTTTTTCTTCCTTGTGCCATGTGTGACGTAAATAAAATCGAGGCATCTTTCCATGAACTTTATGGTTTAAAATGATGACTTTATCATCATGTTCATCACTTTCTGAGGCTGGCCATGGTTTACTGTTCTTCACTGTTTTTCCGAAGGATGCCCTCATTTCGTGGCTGCTGATTTCTCCCTGATTACCCAAACTGTGCGTCACTCTGTGAAACGCCAGAGGCTAATTTGCCCAGTCGGTCTGATGAGACGGTTGATAAGGGGCTTTGATTGGCTCTCCCTCTGAAGGAGGGAAGGATTTCATTGGGACAAAGATACCAGGAAACGTAGCGTTTGTTTCAGCAATCAGCAACCATCCTCCCTTTTTTCTCCTTCTTTTCTACTTTAACTAAACTTATTCCAGGAGTGCCTTCAACACGGATTACACAGCTTGCCGTACACAGCCTTAATTTAAGGTGAAATTAAACCTTTTTAATTCTGCTGGATGCAGTAGTTAAAGAGGATGGACTCCCCTTTGATGGACACAACAGGACATTTCTCCCTTATGAGGTTGATTTGGTAGTAACGGTCCAGTGAGCACATCTTTAGTCAAGTCCTCCTCTTTATGGCTGTGATGGCTCCTCAGAAAAAAAAAAAAGAAAAGAAAAAAATTATAGGCTTCCATTATCTCTAGTCAGGCAATTTTGGGAATGTAATACCGGTTGAGGATTGAAGCGCTTGCCCCCATCAGGACTGAGGCCTGATCAAACCACTCGCACGGGTAAGGGGAGTTAAAGAGAAGCATGCCCACTAGTCTGTTCATCTCCCATCAAAAGACATATGGTGCAAATTTCATCAGAAGTTAAAGGGGGAGGGTTTGAAGGGGCACGCAAGTCGTTGATGTGAAAAATAAGGCAGGGCTGTAAAAAACCAAATCAAACCGCGGTCGTCTTTCTGGGAGTGATTAAAGCCAAAGAAGAAACAGCTGCTTCATCGTCAGTAGCATCTCAATCTCCTCTTCATGCTCTTGGCAGCCTACTAGCAGAGCAGAAACTGGAGAGTCGAATGTTTATCCCTTCAAATGCTTCACCAGCTCCCGAACTCTAAAATATCCAACAAAAGACAGCAAACAAGTTTAAGATTTTATACTTTTTCTATTTCATCTTTATTCAGCTCTTGTAAGACACTAAATTTCATGAACAAAACAGTATAAATGTATCAGAGTTAATTTCTAACTCAATATATTTAGCTATTTATTTCAACTTTTTGTATATGGATTAGTGATATTAGATACATGAATTCCTTTAAATAGAAACCTGTTCAAAAAGCAACATCTATAGATGAATAAGTATCAAATGCACCAAAAGCAACGTGAGATTTCCACTGATCTCGCAAGTTTTAACATCCGTTTAAAATTTCAAAGCATGGTGAGACTTCTCTGGAGGAGAAGAAACATGTTAAGCATTTTTGTTCCACTCTGAACTTACAGATGAAGCCTTTAGGGTAATTATGTCTGTGAGCACAGGTTCTAACTGCACCATTTAACAAATACAAAGATTTTCCTTCTGTAATAAAATAACCTGCTGCAGATGCAGGACATACAAATTTAAATACAGTTTCTATTAAAACTGCAATAGTTAAAATAAAAATAAGTGGAATTAAGTTAATTTAATTAAAGCATGAACAGGGTTAATGGCTGGTTATACTCCCCGCAGCAGCTTGTCGCAGGCATGACTTAGATATTTTTCATATATGCCCAATATTGAAGCGTGGTCTGCGCTATGTTATTCCAAGCCACAATGCAAGAGGGAAATTTGTGTTCAACAACGGAGGGACATGAGGGTGAAAATAGAGTTGGGATCCAGGTGGAGAAAAGGTCTTTCCAGCGGAGCCTTATAGCCTCCATAGCTCACAGTGATTGAATTCAGTTTTTTTACATAGCGCCAATTCACACTTCAGTTTTCTACCTAAGGAAAACCAGTTGATTGCGTTGACTAATTGACTCAAAGGCAATCCCTCACACTAAGCATGCTTGTAGTGACAGTGGAGAGGAAAAACTCCCTTTTAACAGGAAAAAACCTCCAGCAGAACCAGGCTCAGTGTGAGCGGCCATCTGCCGAGGCCGACTGGGGTTCAAGGAGACAGAAGCAGAGATACAAAAGGCAACTGTAAAAGGCGGCCCCATCCAGGAAACACAGAGCCAGGCAGACGAGCTCTGAGCCAACTCCCATGTCAGAGGATGAAAAGAGCACATCCAGACAGTCACAGTCAGAGAAACAGGACTACACTGAAAAACAGGCCGAAATCCAACATCTATAAAAAAGGTGTCGATGGCAGCAGAACAGTTGATATTTCTCTCAAGGATGGAGTCACAGCCAAACAGGAACAGACAGAAGAAGCTACCATGAGAAAATGTAGAGAGTATAACGTTAGAGATTGAACTAACAGATTCTGCAGAGTGGGAGAATAGAGATAGAATGAAACAGAATGATGAAAAAGGTGTCCAGTGATGCAACGCATCTGATCAGCGATGGGCAGGTACATTATATTGTTTGAACAATATGTATTAATAATTCATTAATTCTAAAATGCTTTGGGTCCTACAGTTTTCAGTTTATTTTACAGTTTATTTTAAAAATAACATGAATAAAGACTGAATCGACTGTTTATGACCTGACCTCATTAATCACCCAGTCTAAATGGCCTACAGTATAAGGGAAGTTAATGTCTAATAAATATGACATGTTCATAAAAGGGGCAGAATGTTTACAATTGTCCTGCTTACATGCAAGGCTTTTACAAACATAAAACTCCCTAAACGCTCTTACATTGTAATGAGGTTTCCAAACAGCAGTCTAAGAGGGAGACAGAATATCATTAAAGACCAAACATCTGATGATGTGCTTTTCAGCTTCAATGCTAACTTCCTAAAGGGGGTTATATATTATTTGAAGATCCATCCATCCATTTCCCATCACGCTTCATCCCAAGCAGGGTCGCAAGGGGTGCTGGTGTCTATCTCCAGCAGTCGACAGAGCCGTACACTCTGGACAGGTCGCCAGTCTATCAGAGGGCAACATAGAGACAAACAACCATTTATGCACACACTCACACCTAAGGACAATTTATAGAAGCCAACAGTCATGTTTTTGGACGAGGTCAGAGTACTCAGAGAGAACCCACACATGCTCAGGGAGAACATGCAAACTCCAGGCAAAGACCCTGGGGCAGGAATTGAACCTCAAACCTTCTTACTGTAAGGCAGCAGCCACCGAGCAGACCTTAATTGAAGATATAAACATAAATTTTAATGGGTCATTACGTTTTATGTGCTTGTTTTAGATATCAGGAATTTGAATGCTTGTGATTTTGTTAAATGTATGTTCTTCTTAGAGTGTACCACATTTTTAACCCTACTGCAGAAGCAAGCAGAGATGGCAAAAGTACTCACTTTCCGTACTTGAGTAAAAGTACAGATACTTGTGTTAAAAAATACTCTGGTAAAAGTGGAAGTACTGATTAAACTTCTTTACTCAAGTAAAAGTAACAAAGTACAGGCTTGTAAATTTACTTAAAGTATAAAAGTAAAAGTAGAAACCACTTTTTTCATGCCGTTGCCTACATTTTAAATGGAAGTCTGCCAATAGGACTAGATCTCCGTTGTGTTCATTTTCAATCATCTCGTCATCCATGCTAGTATGCTAACGCCACCGCCACCAAGCTGCAATGATTTGCCGCGAATTAATACCGCTGAATCTGTCGATTCATCTTGTAGTGGTGCGTCAAATGCAACGTAGATTCCCATCCAATTAGACTGAATTTGGTATTGATGACGTGAAAAATAATAACGGTAACTCCATTGAAATGATTCAAAACTAAAGTAACGAGCCAATTTTTTTAAAATGTAAGGAGTAGAAAGTACAGATATTTGTGTAAAAATGTAAGGAGTAGAAGTAAAAAGTCGCAATAACAATAAGTAGTAAAGTAAAGTAAAAATATCAGAAAAATCTACTTGAGTACAGTAACGAAGTATTTGTACTTCGTTACTTCCCATCTCTGGAAGCAAGGAAACATAGAAATCATGAAGGTTCAATCAATTAAAATGCAATACATAGGCAAAAGAACTTCCAGTTAAAAGCAAGGACTTTTAAACATGTGGCTTAAAAAAAGAAAATATAAGCTTTACTTGTTTATCTGACACAGGGGTAGATTTAATGTTCACATTTTACTGTTTTAATTTAAAGTGGTACGAAAGAGATAGATACAGAAAATCTGTGCTGCTAATGAAGTAAGTGTGGAAAGAACGGCAATAAATGGATGGGAAAGGAAGAGAAAGGAAGAAAGGAAAGCTCTAAAAAGTGACAGAGGTCAGGGTTAGGAGATGCAGGAGAAAAAATTATATTGGCCTGCTTCATCCCCTTGGGGATGTCAAATGGAAGAGTCCCAGTATGTCCTTAAATATTGATGTGTAGTGTGAGTTGCATGCTGCTCTAATGTTCACTAGTTGGCCCTATGAGACCTCGCCATGTACAGATACACTTCATTTCAAATTACTGCTCACCATTCAAACAAATGCTTAAATATTGTTTTATAGTATCTCTCTCCTGTGGTAATGATGATTTGAATGATGAACAAAAAGCTTATGATTCTTTCAATCTGTTTCTTTTTAATGAAATATGCAACCAAGAAGAAACTGAAAACTTCTACTTTCATGACTCCAACCTCTTTAGGACCCTAAAAGTGATGTTGTCCTCCACAGGGGAGAGATTTAAGTTGGAGCTGAGAGGGTGTAGTGACCAAAGGGACTGTATACATTGTATACGCAAGTGTTTCTACACCATGAATCATTCAAAACTTAACAGAGCCATACTAAATCTCCTATGTCCCTTTAATCCAAGACAGTCACATTTAGCTCTTAGCAAT
The DNA here is from genome assembly GCF_016077235.1 of Cyprinodon tularosa. Classification (NCBI taxonomy): domain Eukaryota; kingdom Metazoa; phylum Chordata; class Actinopteri; order Cyprinodontiformes; family Cyprinodontidae; genus Cyprinodon; species Cyprinodon tularosa. The sequence goes on along the minus strand of NW_024039026.1, from coordinate 1,878,179 downwards.
GCTTCCACACAGCCCTGTTATGCGAACACTCCATTCCAAAGACAACAATCAATTCCATTAACCATACAGCCACAGGAGTCAGAACAGGGCACAGACCCTTGGCTTCCATCTAAAGCCACGGTCAGGCTCAAAGGTGAGGGTCAAGTTGTCTGTGACTCTTCCTGCTGTAGCTAAACCACAGAATAGAAGGTTCAACCAAAACCCTTTACTCCCCTTTCAAATGTGAGCTTCCTGTACCACAACTATAGAAAGAATCCACACTCTCACAGTTGTCCAACATTGAGGTTTCGTCATCATGGAACCAAGTAAATGCATACAGGTGTTTGGTTGCCGTACTCTTATTTGTGGGCTGTAGTGATGGGAAAAATCTTAGCACAAACAGCTGGTGCTCTAGCCAGACTGTCAGTCTGTTCAGACCATTTAGGTGAAAAAGTGGCTCTTCATTTTGGGTTCAGAACTGGTTTGAAGACAAAAGCAAACACTGCAACAGGATGGGAACTGGACATGTCCACAACACTGTACCACGAAAACTGCATATTTTTTATGGATGATACACAGGTTTGGTCAAGCATCTTTTGCATTTAGGCAAAGCCATGATAGTTGGCGACGAGACAAAAGGCTGCTTTACATTAAAGACTATCTTTGTATAGATGAAGGCTTATTTTTTTGTGGATGGGGCTACCAATAATCCTTCCACACTGGCCGAAAAACCCATTTAAACTCTGGAACAAGTGGCTTTTAGTGGCGTGTCTACCTGTGTCAAACGACTTGGCATGCGACTAGTGTTAAGATCGCCTCAGCTCTGACCTGCTAATCTATGCGATACCATTGAGATCAACATACGGACATCAACACACCGCACCACTCGTTTCTGATCTAACAAGCCTGACTTTTGCAAGCCTTGATTGTGGTCCTATAAAAAGTCTGCGGACAAAGCTGAAAAGGTGCATGTGACCAAAGCAGCCTACAAATTTGACTAACCAAGACCAGTTCTGTTTGAAGGAATCAACCAAAAATCCAGCAAAGCGTTGTGCAAAGGTTTTTGAAAGATATGTCTGACACAAGTCATTATTTAATAGACATTTCAGAAGGTATACTCAAAGTTCTGACTGTGACGAAAGTATAAACAAAATGTTCTTAAAGATCCTCTTATTACCAAATGGAAATGATTATGGTAGTCCTGGTTGACCTAGAACAAGACATGTTTAGTCTAACTTAATGTAAGACAGTAAGTAAACTAAGGAGAATTGTATTTATATATCCTTTATATAAATAAATTAGCTTTAGGTAGTAAGTTTTCCTTAGTCTCTGTAATGAAAGGTTTTTATCTATTGTTTTGGTGTCACCATGGCAGAGTCTGTTTGTTTCTGTCTGTCCACAGACGCATTTCCAAAAACTTGGGATTGATGACTCATGCTGTAGACTTCAGGCTTGCACCATTTGATTCCACAATAAGCAGACAGTGTTGCAGAATTGCAGTGCTAAAGTTTAAGTCTTAATTTCCTTGTTTATGATACCAGCTCAATAGGTTCATTGCAGCTTGGCTTTTGAATACATCAAACCCAGTAGGTTTTGTGGACATTTCAAAAACATTAGATTTTTTTGTAAGAATCTACTTCTTTACTCAGGTTTTGAGTTATTATATAAGTGACAGGGGTTGATACCCGTTCAAAGAAAAACAGCACACTATGGGAAAGAAAAGATAAGATAGTGGGAGCCTTGATCAGGACAATTGTGGTTTGATCTTAGTCAGAATATTTCTAATAAATAAAAATAACTTTTTTTTACACAAAAGGAGTAAATAGTTTTTGCCACGTTTAGTGTAAGAAAACCCCACAATGTTCAGAGAAATTACGACAATCTAATAAAAAGACAATATATGAAAATGAACAATTGAGCGACATTGCTTTTAAACCATGCTGCAGCGTAATTATTTTAAAAACTAAACTCACAAAACAGGTGGCGACAAAAAGGATGGTACCCCCAGGAAAGACTGAAAACAATACCCCTTTCCCACTGGCCAAGTCGGAAAGTGCTATAGGTTAATAGACTATATTAATTAGGCTATGTATGCTTCCAAAAAAAGAAAAATTCCACCATTCCCCTTCCTTTTTTTTTTTTTACAACTAGACTGCTGTCAACCATAATCAGCAACCAGGAGGATCCCTTTGTCCTGTGATGTAAAATATACATTAGATCACTGATTAAATTGCACCATTCGATCATGAGCCAACTCCCATGTCTTCGATCATGACAAAAATCAACCCAGTATAACAAAGATGAATAGCTCCATGCTCATCATACAGGACAGTTACTTATCAGGTATGACAAGCTTATGTGCTACTCTTCTTTTTCCATTACCATGGCAACTACTGCAGATGGGGGCAGAATCATTGATCCTTCAGCTTATTATCTTCAATTTTGTTTGTCCAAAAAAACACCCATCAACATTTTCATCCGGTTAATAAAAATCTAATCATGTTTTATTTATTAAAGAGACAGGGTTATTTTTCACCATATCATTGACAACTAAATGTTGTTCTGCTGAGAAAACCAGCACTGCTCAAGAGTTGCAGTCAGTAGAAGCAGCACATGGGAACCTGGCTGCAGAAGTGGAGCCAACCTCTAATTCCAACTCACCAATAAACAATTCTGGAGGGTTCAACTAAAAACTTTGAAAACCATGCAAAAATTTCTCTCCCTTTCAAAGTTCTGCACTAGTTTATTTATCCCATAACAGCTCTGATGGTTTTGTGTCTTAATGGGTCAAAAAGTGTAAAAGTTAAAGCATTATAAAGACTTTTACAAAGCACTGCATGTCAGTCACACACCAGGTTAAATAGTCAAACTTTGCAACACCTGCAATGAGAAAAAGGGAATCAGCTGTAAAATCTCAGTTTCTTGACATATGAAGAAGTGAAAAAAGTTTGACACTCAACCTCAACCCCTCGCCCCTTCGCTATGAGTTTCACTCATTTCTTTCCCCTTGTGTTTCTTAGTATGGATGTATTCAATCAGAAGCTTTTCCCACTGAAACATGCCGTTACACAGCGAGTGAGTAAACCTTTATGTAACCGCCAGTCGAGTGGGGAGTTCATTTGATGGAGAGCCCTGCTTGATTTGTTTGTGGCTCCAAAGAGGCTTACGACACGCAAGCTGCCCCTGTTCTGCTCTGATAAATGGTTCTGGTGAGAGGAAGGAAGGAGAAAAAGTGTGTGTGAGCCCTCGCCAAAGACTTTGGGGTTTTTCACAGCTTAACTATGTTAAGAGACAATCCCCTACAGGCACGAATACACAAACACACACAGCCAACATGCAGAGTTTTAAATGTTTAAGATAAACATTAACAAATACAAAATGTTGAGTCATCTGCGGTTAATACTTTTCTTCACAGATAAGCAGAAATCGGGTGGATCTAAGTGAAGTGATAAATGGGTGACGATGAGGTGGGATGCCTTTAAGTTTCCGCCTGTGTGTTTTCTCTTGTGTCTTTTTCAAGTCGCCCCGTGCCGACTTTGGAACAGAACATTACCTGTCCAACCCCGCCAGTGTTAGGCAAACGCTGCCACAGACGATTACAGCACACTGCAGCTATGCTAATGGTCCATGAACACCCGGGGGCCCACGTGGATTCATGACAGCGCGTGTGGCTCGCCGCTTTGTCTCTACAACTATTATGTGTAATGAGTATTACTACAGTGACCCGCTGCTGACAGGCCACACATAAAAGACTGCAGTGGCCGTGCATTTGTTCTCCCACCACCACGCCGCTCTGCACAGCCCTCCTGTCAAAGCTGGGCAGAGAATGTGCCACTGGAACACACAGATTTGCTCCGGCTGATGGCAAACCACAGCAGTGGAGCCTGTGGCGGCCTGCATTTCCTTTAATATCCTGGCTAATGTACAGAGAGAAGCCAGGGCCTCTAGAAAGCCACTGGATTCCAGCCAGGCAACCCAACCTACCACCACAGCAGTCTTATGTAATGTTTTGATCACTGCAGTAGGCAGTGTTTAGTGTGGAAGATGTAAATAGGACTTATATGTGGACATGGCAGCAGCCCCAAATGCTGGCAGACTTTTTTCTTTAATAGCTTATGCATGGTCGTCTGGCATTGTAGTAAAATATTTCTTTTTACTGATCAAAAAAGCAACTTTGGTTAGGTTTATAGAATTAAAAAAGTACAGTTTTAAGACAAAAATAAAATCTCATGACTTTGCATTAACTGTAGTATATATTGTTAAAAAACTGCCTATTCCACACGAGGATAGAAAATACTCTTTGTCCCTCTGCTTTAACATCTAATGAGTGAGACTGCCTTTATAATCTTTCTAGGAAATGCAGGATTTCTGAGATTTTTTATTTTGTTGTTTTGCTCTTTTACTCCTTTTTGAATTATAGCTAAATATATTCCCTAAATGAACTATATCCTCAACTCAGATTTACTGTAATGTCGGAGGCCTCTTGTCAACCCTGACTTCATACATTGGAAAAAATCAAAATCTAGATAAGTCATTTTTCTTAAAATAAGAGCATTTGTTCTTGAACTGAGGCGGTGAAAGAGACATTTTGCCAATGGAACAAGACTATTTACATTTAAAATAAGAATACACCATTGCATTGTCTCATTTCAAGTGCATTATATCTTAATATCTCATTTTAAGACTAAAAATACTCATTAAAGTGGGAAATCATCTCATTTACCTAATCAAATTAAGAGTAAATAAACTTAATTTCCTTATTTCTACTTAGAAAATCTCATTGTAGTTTCATTAACCAATTAGCCATAAACCTCTCATCGAGCACAGAAGCATAAAAGCCGTAGAAAATGTTTTATCTGGTGTTTGCACACACCCTGTTTTGATGGTGCCCTAAGTAAATCCTGCAATGGTCCCAAAAAGACCACTGCCTGTACCACTACTGGAGTACGATAGCAGTAAGTAATAAAGATGAACAGGAGGTTACGATCTCAAAGAAAAACAAAAGTAAAAATAGTCGTGGGTGGGGGGGAGGGGGTATTATAACTTCCAAACCCAAATTAAGCATGCTTCATGGGCAAACCTTTATTGCAGTATTCACAACAGCTGGGGAAAACCACATCTTCTCCCCTGGAAAGTAGCCAAGGCCACAAAAGAAGAAGAAGGAAAAAAAATATTAAAAGACAGAGATGGGGGAGAGGACGGTTTAGCAGGCAGGGGTGGTGTGGGGCTGTGAATCTGAGGAAGGAAACCACAGCAGGATTATGAGCGAGGGGCTCTGTGTTTCAGTTAAACCTTTCTGTCTCTCATAAACCGTTAAATAGACTTGCTGACCTTCGTCAGCCCAGTGAGAGCTTCCTTCCTCTGCCTACCATGCAGATAACACCCCTCAACTAGACCATGGCAATTTAGGAATTAAACTGCGTGGAAAGGATTTTCCTACATTTACTAACTTGCTTCACATGAGGGCACATTTGTGTGCACTTTGTGCTAAAAACTTGGAGCTTCACTAAAACATTGAGCCTGAGCTCCTGGCCTGACCTTAAGACGTAAAAGAGGTGGATGTTTAATCTGTTCTGCTAAGAGAGAATAAAAAACCTGCCAATTTCTCGATGGTTTCCCACAGTAGTGAGAATAAATTATAATATAAACTATATAAATGTTATAATAACTCTGTTTCAGTCAATGCAGAATTGTCTTTGTTTTGGTTCTGTTTAAGTTGTATCTTTGAGTTTTCATTGGTTTTATTTCCATTTTGTGTTATTCTTGTTATTTTTTATTGTATTTGAGTTCTTAGGTATTTCTCGCTTGGCATCTATTGCCCTCCTGTGTCTTCCCTTCTAGTCTCCTCTGTTCACACCTGCTCCCAATCTGCTGATTAGCCTGGTTTTTGTTTCTCTCTCCCATATATGCACCTCCTGCTCAGCTACTGTTTGCTGGTTTGTTGTCATTTCTTTGCACCCCTGTTGTGAGTATTCCTGGTTTTCAGTATTTTTGGATTTTGTGGATTTATGTTTTTGGATTTTTGCTTCTGTTACCCTTTTTGTTATTAAATCAGCAAGAAACCATTTCAGCTTCACTCTCTGCATTTGGGTCCTTTTCAACCTCCACCCAACCTTACAAGAATGATCGCAAACTATCCAACAGCTGGTCTTAGGTTAGAGCAAAATTTATTTGAACAAAAAAGCTCAGACCATTTCCATTTTATCATGTAATGGGTCCATTCATATCCAGTTTTATGCACCTCTAATCAATTAAAAAACATTCCAGTTCAGTCTTTTTTAATGGAATGATTCAGATCAAATTATATTTGATTACTTTTGATACAGATTAACCAGATTCAGATAACAACCCAGTTGTTTAAAAAAAATCCAGAGGAACCCATATCGTTTCACAATGACCATAAGTTTGCAGTAATTCCTCATCCTAATCAATCATGCAATAATAGTGGGGAGGAAAAAAAATCCCTTTAAAAGAAAGTAACCAGAATAAGCCAGAACATTGCCTCAGGAGCAGAGCCAACTAAATCTTTTTGATCTTAAGATACCTCTAAGTGGTCTTAACTTTGGTAATTATCTAGCCAGGGAGAGAGAAACCAAAGCAAAATGAGTTTGTGACTACCTATAATAAAATGCCTGACTATTTCAATGTAGATAGATATTTTTGGCCAATTTGTGTGTTTGGTTTTGATAAAATATAAATTCATCCCTTAAATTTAAGTCAAAGCTGACAAGTTTCATCTTCAAAGGGTTCCCCTCACATAGAGGAAACCTCGGGAGTCAGTATAATAATACAGACTTATTAAAAAGTTTTGTATCTAATGAACTTTAGTCGATTGCTTTGCTTCAATAACTCGTTGCACCATTGAAGAGGAAAAATCTCCTTTAACAGGAAGAAACCTAAAGCAGAATCAGGCTTGGTGATATAACAATCTCCTGCAACTAACTGGGGGTTAAAGACAGAGCAGACACACCAAAGGAACACAGAGGAAGGGATCAAAGAGTAATTTCCATATGAGATAAAGATAAAAAAAAGGTTCATGAGGATAGAAATAATTGTGGCTAGCAGAGAAACACAAATGGCTTCCTCAAGTGATAAGTCACCTGTCCTGCAAACGGGACGTCTGGGTTTGTATCCCAGTTGGTGGGAATGAGCTTCCAGTGTGGGTCCTTAGGCAAGACCTTTCATGCTAATGCCTGCTTTGGGGAGTGGCAGCCTAATGGTTAGGGCATTGCGCTTGGAATCCTGAGGTTCTGAGTTTGAGTCCCACTCCCACTTACTGCCACTCTGGGTCTCTGAGCAAAGACCCTTAACCCCACACTGCTCCCCGGGCGCAACACAATGGCAGCCCACTGCTCCCCAAAGAGCAGTGTTCTGCACTTGTGACACTGTAATCACAATAAAACACTGGTAAAAAAAAATAAGCAGATGAGCACATGCGGTTAGTCAAAGAAAAATTTTCAGGAGAGAGGTTAAAAGAGAGAGAGGTAGGTCTTTGAATACATGGATCAATAATTAGTCGAACTGTATTTGCTGAGTAGTTTGAAAATGTGGTTGTCATTTAAAAACAATGTGATAATATACAGTGGAAATGATCAAACCAAGTATCACAAAAACAAGCTGCAAACTGAATCATTACTGAGGAACAAATACAGAGGAAAGCAATTAGGTATTAAAGGAAGCATCAGGAATTCATTTGAATGTGACTCAAAAGCCATAGATAGTCAACAAAGATCAGAATATTTGGAAAGATCTAAAAATTCAATATGTGATCAAAACATAATAAGACTTATATGATTTATCAATTAAATTTAGTGGCAAACAAAACTAGTGGTTAAGGAACTGGATGGAAACAAAGTCCAAAGTAAAAAGTTTTTCCAATCTTCTATTTTATCTCAACATTTTGAGTGTTTAATCTACTCCTAAATATTGTGTATTAATATGATATGATGATTACCAACCGTCTCTTTGCAGAGATTCATGTCTGGTAGAATTTATAGGATCCTGACCACCTACATTGTTAAATAGAAGTTCTTCCAGCTGCTTCATTTCCTCTTCAGTTTTAGTAGTGGAAGATGATTAGAAGCAGAAATGTGGCACTGTATATTTTGCTTTTAGATTTCATAATTTCAGCTTCTCCAAGATGAAGACTTTTCAATGCAGAAGTGACAGTAGATAATAATAAGGTACTGCTTATCTCCACAAATCTGTTTGCTGGAAAGAAAAAGGGGAACATCTGCAAAGAGCATTTGTAATTATATGTAAAGATGTGTAGAAAAAGTAGGGTGGGGGGTTAAAGGAACAAAATGAAGAGGGGGAATGAGTAGACAAAAAAAAAAAAAAGAAATGTCTTGACTGTGAAATGACTGCCAGATTCTTGTGTGTGCGTCTTGAAAGGCCCGCGTCTCTGCTGCTGCACATGGGATGTGGGATGAGAGTTCTGGCAAATCAAAGACGCCCTCGATAAAGATCTCTGGAAGCCAATGCTAGTAAACAAAACCTATAAAAGCGGCTTCAGGGGCGGAGCTTCCAAAGAGAAGGAATAAAAACAAAAAAAAAAACTTGAACATCTGCCCACCTGCAATAAAACCAGAGCTTCTGCAAGCGTCGGTTCCAGCGCTGCGCACAGCCGGGCGTGCTGAGCTGACAGTGGTTTGGATCTTCATCACTGTATCATATCCTCTGATTAAGGACCATCAGTCAAGCAGAGCAATGCTGCGCCTCAGATGGATTTTCCAACCTTCCTGCTCACTTTTTCATCATTCTGTCCCCCACTGCTAAAGCCAGTACCCTCAATTTGTACCATTTTCATTTAGTTTCACATATATCCCATCATTTCCTACTAGTATTAACTGACAGCTCTTCAAAATCGAATCCAAAGAGCAATAACTTTTAGAAATTGTAGAATTAATAGCTATTCAAACCCACTGCATCAGCAGATCTGCTCTGTTTTTACATCTTGTTTTATTATTATTATTATTCTAAGTTTGCCAACACAGCTTTTTTGTCTCACATCCATTAAGGAGGAAAGTGTTTGTGATGCTGTGGTCAGAGAAGCATAGAGGGTGGATGTGTTGACGTGAAAATATGTCATTTAAGATCACTTCCAGCCTTCCAGTGCAGGAAAAAAATCCTTCTTTAGTTTGCAGACAGGACTTTTAAATAGGAACACACTGAAAAGGAGACATGTTGGTAAGAAGTTATGGCAGAAAAACCTTCATGCTGTGTGGCATTGCAATTATCTCCTTTTATATTAGGATATATTAATATGAACTTTATTAAAAAGTGTTTTATTTAGTTTTGCACATAATATAAAAATAATATTGCTCAAGAAATATGCCTTTAATCTTTTTAATTCCATTAATGGTTGAACTGTGTATGGTATATGTTCTTTTTAGTTTTTTAGTTTTTTTTCCCAAATAGAAAAAAAAACTGTTTAACACTCAATTTAGCATGTTTTTAATTCCTGCAGCTGTTTGTAGCAGAAGACTCTTATACAAAGAGTAGTGTGTGTCAATGCAGACAGAGCAGTGCCCTCCAGTGGTGCAGCAGCTTGAAGAAAACAAACAGCAAACTGCAAACAGCTCAGACTATTTAGAAAGTGTCTGTGAGCACTAATATTCAATTCCCTGCAGAAGAAAAGCATGCCCACTACATGGTACTGTTTAACAACAATAATAGTCTGATATAAAGTGTAATTTTATTCAACACAGATCATATCTTCAATATAAACCCAAAAAGAAAATAAAAAGAATTTAAACTTGTGCTGAATTGCAAACTAAGCTTCTTGTTGTATGTTTGTACATTTAACATTGGTTTACTGCAATCAACTCTCATGTAGACCAGATTTGAGAAACACACTAATAAAGAAAACTTACATTAACTTTGAGCCTCTCACTGCTTTTCTGATTATGGTCAACTTGCCTGTACGCCTTTCTATCTGGATAATCAATCCTTATAATCAACATTGTTTTATAACCTAACCCCTATTATCATACTAGTTAGGAAGGCAGTTAATTGTGCTGCGTTTTAAAATTATAGGTCTCAGAAGTAAGGAGTGGTCTCATGCAAAAGAATGCTGCATTTTCAAGATAATCTAAAAACCGTTCATCATTTTCTGTCATTGTTATGAGAATCATGGGAAGTCTGATGCTGGTCTTCATAAAATTCCACTGAAATACGTTGTTGCTTGTATAGTGTGACAAATAAAGGTGGATCTGAATGAGCAACAGATGATGCATCATCTCACTCCTGCGGAATCAGGTCTTCGCTACTTTGCCAGAGGGATATTTGATAGAAACCACCCTAGGAGACCACATGAACGCCTGGTGCCTTAGAGGGAAACCATAAAGAAATTGGCAAAGCTTCAAAACTTTGATATAATTTAATGATTTTTTGATGCCGTTCTCAGTCATTAGTAACAAAACAAAATAGGAAGACATTGTTACTTTCTCTCTTCTTCTTGCCGTGACTCTAATTTAGGGCTGAAAAAATTTATCGGATTGATCATGATTAATCGATTATTAAAATAATCGTCAACTAATTTAATAAGCTATTAAACGTTTACTTGAGTATAGAGACTCTAAAACCTGCCTTTAGCTGACAGAGAAACTCACTTACAGTAGCAGCCACTCAAAATGGCTGTTCCCCGCTAAACGCCAGATGAATGGCAGCCCACTTCCCTGCAACTCCCAGCAAAATCCCCTCCAACTTTCAGCCACTGGAGAGACTCCCTTCTTCTGCTGGGTTTCTCTTTAGATCTTAATGTCCACAAATCATGACAGAAAGAATATTTTAGTACAAAGATTGATGTTTAATTAGGAATTGTAGGGGACCTGCCAAGGGTCATCCAAGGGTCCATCAAGGAAAGTGGGGAAATTTTGAATGGCTTCTACTGGAGAGCAGCATTTATACCAAGATTGTAAAATAAAATATGTAAACTGTAATGATATTGGCATCATAGGATGGGTTTTATCCCCCTTTCCACTTAATGCTCATTATCTCTCATCAGATCCACCTGTTATTGTTACTACAGTGGAAAAAATTTAAATCTAAGAGTCATTTTTTTGTTAAAATAAGTGCATTTGTTCTTGAATTGAGGTCATTGAGATACTTTGCCAATGGACAAGACAATTTTCATTTAAAATAAGAGAAAAACAATTGCATTGTCTTATTTCAAGTGCATATTATCTAATTATCTTATTTTAAGAATAGAAATACTAATTTCATTGGCAGATCAGCTTATTTACCTAATCAAATTAAGGTTAAATACACTTAATTTAAGAAATGTTGAATTATTTCTGAATTGTTTTTGCATTATACTTATGCCACCCTTTCCCACCCTTTGGTGCCAGACTATTCAAGCTTCTAGCGAGACTAATTCTAGCATTACTGAATGTTTTTAGTTCTATGTGATCCTGACCTGTTTTTGCCCCTGGATGTCTTGAGGTTTTTCCGGTACTGTTCTGCTCAGCTTTTTCCTCTCCGGTGTTTTCCGGACTGTTACCTGTTGCCTACCTTGGACCTGTCTTCTGACCACGGCTTGGATTTGCCTTTCTGGATCCCTCGGTTCATCTGCTTGTTCTGGCTGCTACTGTTCACTGCTCCTCTTCTCTTCTGGATCTCTGGTACAGCACTGGAAAAACAATCTAGAATTAAGTAAATATTTCTTAAATGAAGTGTATTTACCCTTGATTCAAGTAGGTAAGTGAGATAGTTTGCCAATGGAATGAGTATTTTTACTCTTAAAATAAGATAATTAGATAATTTGCTCTTGAAATAAGACAATGCATTTTGTTTTCTTATTTTAAATGTAAATTGTCTTGTTCCATTGGTAAAATGTCAATTTTACATCCTTAATTCAAGAACAAATGCAATTATTTTAAGAAAAAATGACTTATCTAGATATATATTTTTTTCAGTGCGGTGTTCTGTCAGATCAGCACAGCCCGACAGACCAGCATACCCATAGCCAATACCCATGCGCAAGAAGTCAGATTTGCGGTTATCTTTAGTTTTGTACGAAAAATACACTTTAAACCACTAAGTTACTAAAGAAAAAAACTAAAGAAGTAAATTAAAGAGATTAAGTAAGAGAATAACTAAAGGGATAAACTAAAGATAATAACTAAAGGGCAAAAATTATAGGGATAAATTAAAGAGATAAAATAAAGAGATTAACTAAAACGATAAACTGAAGGGAAAAACTTAAGAGGAACTAAAAATATAAATGAAAGGGATAAAGGGTATTGACTATAGGTATGCTGATCTGACAGAACAATGACTCAGCCTCAAAATCGGAGTTCCGCTCCCCTGGTCTTCACCCCTTCTTCTTGGCTAGGACAGAACTTTGCCAGGTTGTTGACTTAAATGGCTCATTGTCGTTCTCCGTTCTCCATCAGAAGTCACCGACCTGAGTCTCCATTCCGTTCTGAGCCTTCTGACATAAACGTTTTGCATTTAAGATAAAAACTTTTTAGTTTGTCACTCTGCTCTATCCAGAACTCCCCAAGTGGAAAAGTTTTAGTTTCACCTATTGGAACCTTTTGCTATCTGATTATTAATCGGCAGAAAAATATAAATTATTACCAACTTTGTTATCCCTCTTTTAAAAATCTTTAAATTACACATACAGTAAATGTCCCCCATAAACTCATCATGCATACACCCAAACTCACCGCCTCTGTCAACTATAGCTTTTTACGAGCCCCCATCAAGTAGGCCTCGTTAAGTTCTCCTCAGGACAAATTAGAAGGTGTTCCACATGTCAAAGGTCAGATGTCTGCTCTAAGGCAGAGAGCTTCGCAACACATGTTCATATAGTTTGGAACCCCTTAAAGATGTAAACTCGGAGTTCAGGGCCTCATTTTAAGGGTGTTTCCACATATAATGAAGAATGATCTGACGCACAGCGCTGTTTGGATTGGATATAGAATAGAGCGTGTTTAGTTAAATGGAAGCATGAAACAGAGGGTTGGTTAGAAGTACAATGCTGGGATTTTGGACCAGAAGATGAAACTGTTCTCAGCGTGGTGAACCGCCACATGCTACCAGCCGGTATCTTTAGATCAGAGGCGGGACACATGTTGCTTTGAGGTATGCAGTATTAAATTCACAGTCTGTACATAAGAGTTTCATCAAAAGCAGTCCTGTATGAAAACATTAATATCCCAACGATTTGACAGTAGGAAAGCCAGCTGATATGTCAGGATTTGTCAGATCTGCCGCTTCCAAGCTTCACCAGTATGAATCAAATCAAAGCTCAAACATCTGCAGCCTCATAGAAGAGCTTATTAAAGAAATCAGATCAGAGCCTATCTGACAGGATTCATATAACACCTCCCAGAGCGGGAAAAAAACTTGTTTATTTTGGTCCTTACCCCGTGATTTCTCGAGTTTAAGTGTAAATTACATGTTGCCACCATTAAATATTAAACCCAGTGGAGTGTTAATATTTAATGGCATCGCTTCTTATGCAATCCAGGCCGGAGGAGTTGGTTCAGAGAGGCCCTCCTTGCATTAGGCTCGTCTTGAGGTTAGAGACTGCGGCCGCCGTGCCCACCCACTTCTTTTCAGCTGGCTGATAGATGATTGCAGGAAGTTCGTAAAAGAAGATCCCAGCCCCTCACCAGAATGGCTCGGGGAGGGGAAAGGGACTGCCTACTGGGTGGGTGTAAGTGCTCCTTCAACCACAGCTAAGTGTGTTTTGTGGAGATGAGGAGCTGTGGGCACGATTGGTATAATGATTGGTGCGCAGAATAATGTGTGTGTGTGGATAAAGTTATAGAGAAGGGAGGTAACCCACATGGCCTCCAAAGCCTGTTAGCTGCTCCCTCTGCCTCCAAAGTGGTGTGTTTGGGGTGGCTATGGCATCTGAACATGTTACCGCTTCAAAGGTTTATTCAACAAATAGACAGCCATAATTACTGGGATGATAAAAGCTAAAAACCACTGATAGGATTCAATCGTGGGCCAACTTCTTTGACAGAGCTACAGAGAAAAGAAGCAGTGGATTTATGCAGCTAAAGAGAATACATAGAGTTTATTTTTATGCTTTAATCTTTTTTACAGTGCACTTTACTACAGTATGCTGTATTTCAGTGCGGGGAGCTATAAAAGGACAGTTCAACAGTCTTTTTCCTGTTCTCTTAGATGCTCTTGGCAGTAATCAATACAGCTTAATAACGACCTATAATCAGTCTCGTCAATTTGAGAGTGATGGTGACTGATAGGCCTCTGCTCTGTGTCTCCTGCTGACACTAATGCACAGACTGTCTGTGAACAACTGTTTATTACTCAGTAAGGACACTTGGAAATTGCCTGATCAATAATGAATGGCGCTTTCTTAACTTCGAATGAATGCAAGGAGGCAGCAATGACACGTAAACGACAAACTGTCGTGTATAGTTTTACAACACAACTCTGGTTTCCATCTGGTGCTCCTAAGAGTTAGTTAGTGTTTTACATTAAAAGAAACGTATATGAGGAATATTTTACTTTTGGGAGAATCATTGACTGTTGAGTGTCATTAAGACAGGTTCAGTGACGGGGGCGAATTTACTGTTAGCCTGAAATTGTTTCGTAAAGTAGCGTTTTCTCTAGTTTGGTTAACATGTTTATCGTAAAATCACACCCAGTTGGTCTAATGCTGGCTTTAAATAATTCTGCATTTTTTTTTTTATGTAATTCTAATTACTTTTAATTTAAATTTCATTTAAATTTCATTTATTCCCAGTATAAATCCAGGCTTTTTCTTTTTTAGAGGGAATTAGAGCAGCAATTTTTCCACTTTCTTTTTAGGGCAAACTGCCCTGGATGCTTTACGGTTCTCTGCTTTAACACACCTGATTCAAATGATTGCAAGCCAGCAAAGTCTGTTAAAGGAAAAGTCTGGTCACATTCAGAATAATCACATCTGTTACCTCAGAAGTAAAAGAGCTGCTTTGACCACTTGTCTGTGATAACAAAGCCTGTATCTATTTCTGTTGTATGCTTTTCTTGTCAAGATTCGTATCCTACCCATTGATACTGCAGTCATCTATTGGAGTTCCTTTTTCTGGTTTTAGAAAAATTAAACGTTTTTTATTATTCTATAGTTTGCATATAATTCAGCAACTATCTATACGGCCTACTGGAGAAGAAAAGAAGCGTTAAAGGGAAATCAAAGTGATGTCGTTAGTTTGATAAGTCTTTATTTAAGAAAAATAAGTCTAAAGAGGCAAAGAATGGGTATTCTAAACATAAATTAAGAATCAATTAACTCAAATTGGCTTTTAATTAAAGAAAAAGTCAGGTCATACTCAGAATTCACTCTTCTGAAAGTACTTTAGGTAATAAATTATTACATACTGTTCTATAAATAAGTGTTTTAATTAATAGTAATTATATTTGAATGTGCTTTACTGGAGGCATCTATGTTTGTCAAAGAACACTACTGTCACCTACCGGTTTGTGAAGTCACAGTGCGGTATCGGCTGTTAATCAAGTCCCAGTGCTGTATCTGGTGTTTGTCACAATGTGCTATTATTCATGAAGGCGACGAACAGTGCACTACACAAAGCAGGAAGTAACGGATTAATGACTCATTTAACCATTTTTTTACTTTTACCCAATGTATTACAACATCCAGCTGCCATGCACGTGAGCATTGTGAGTTTAACTATAGCTCTGGTGAATTTCAATGGTGAAGTCCTCTGGAAATCTTCAATAATTGCTGTTTATTGCAGATGTGTCTAGTAGTTCCCATTGATTTTGCTTGTAAAGCGGGGAGAATGGCGTTAGGCTTACCGCACCGTGACGTCACTGCTGGAAGATGGCAGGAGTGAGGCGTTACTACATTTGGTACTCGTGACTCAGTGATCGCGACAAAAAATTAACGCCAAATTCATTAAATTTCGAGAACGTATTAGTTTTAGGTATAAATAATGACCCATTGCTTATTCCTTAATTACCAGACTTTTTCATTAATCTTCCACCAATTGTGTGAATGCAGAAGGAAAATCAAACCATGAACTGTGTTTGGAGAACCAGGGTTTAATTATAAAAAAACTTTAGGAAGACCAATGAACATCACAGACAAGTCAGAGATTAAGATGTAGAGAGGTTTAAAACAGGAATAGGTTATCAAACAATATCTGCCACAAAGTTATTTTTCATTTACCAACTTTAACTTGTACCTGACTTAAATTAAACTGAAATAGTTGCAGCTTTCCTTAAGTTTCTTTACTCACGGGTAACTGGACTGATAAAAGCAAAAAGACGCCAGATTATGTCACCTAAATGATTTTGGAAGAACAATTTAGATATACTGAATCCCTTTTACATGGGAGTTCCTGGGGAGGCAGATATTCGATACTGTAGAGTTGTGACTTAGCCGTGTGAGCTGAGGTGGCCCTCGCTTTCAATAGAGGACCGTTTCATATGGTCAGAGGACTTTGATTCTGGTTGGTGAATGGTCCTTTTCAGCTGACACTCTCGCTTTCAAGCAGCAACAGTGACAGATATATAAAAGCAGCTCTTCAAGCCTCAGAAAATATTTTGGGAAACCAAAATAGCCTGGCACTTATGAGAGAGAGAACGACACTTCCCCCCCTTCAATGTAACTGGACGGCCAACAGGCTGTATATCTTCCTGAAATCCCATTGGAAGAGGAAAATGTTTATTTATTTTCTTCTTTGCCACAACTTAGAAATCCAAGGAATCTGCTTGTCTGGCTCTCCCCACCATCTGATAGTTTAGTGTTGGTCTTTCAGTCATGGAGGCTGTTTTTGGGGGGTTTGGGGAGGGGGATGACTGACTCTAAAAGTGGCTGAGGTTTCCCTATGGTCCCGTTTGAACACAGCAAGATCATCCTGTTCAGAGCCCAGCCCAACACCGGGAGAATCCAGCTCAGAGAGAGGAGACGCCCTTTAGTCTGACCGTCATGTCAAAATATTTGTTCCACACACTGAACATGGTCACTGTGTTGGTGCGTGTGTGTGTTTAATGGGATGATCAGTCGCACTTCATGTGTGGGCACTGCCCTGTCAGTCTTTGCCACCACACACATTCAATTCTCTCACCTTTGCCGGACGAGAGCACGTCCGTCCCTGTCCGTACACACATTAGCACCCTGGTCAGACCACCCAGGCATGAGGAGAACCATGAGAAGGCCACTTTATGCTCCCAGACAGCCCAGTACAACCACAGTGGCGCCCCTCTAACACCCATGCAGCCAGTGTTACCCACAAAGCGTGGTGGGTCTGTCTGTGCACGGGCGCGTGCTTCATCCGCTCGCGTTGACAAATGTGTGCGGACGGATTAGTGACTCTTCTCTTTATATACTGCCAACCACAGGCTCCAGCACATTTGATTTGCCTAATTTGGTCAAATGACTCTAGTTCAACATCATACGGCTCATATTTGCGGCGTTCTTCATGTTAGATTCATGTCCGGCCTCTCCTCCAAAGCCTCCATAGTGTAATAACAGAAGCAGAATAGCAGGCTACATTGGTAACAAAAGCTTACATGCATTCTTTGTCTTTATGGCTCCATTGGTTTTGTTGGGTAAATAAAATGCAACTATGTCAACTTTGTCTCCTGCAGTCCCTCAGCTGACCCTGGTACAAATTGCAAGGGACAAATTAGCCTCATGTGGTAAAAAACGGTGAGACAATTGAATGAACCCAGCTTGGCTCGGTTTCTATCAGAATACGTGTTTGATTGAACATGTGTTCCTGCCAGTCGTGCAAAAGAGCTGCCCCGTCAGCATCCCTGGATGGTGCACTGCTGACACATTTGGTATTTGTTTGTGTTCATTTTGTGTTTTATAACCACGGTGTAGAAAATCCCTCTGACATCTTCTTTGATTGCCATGACATCCCTGATGGAGTGGAGGTTGCAGAAAGGAATTAGACTAATGACTAACTTTCTGTGATGCTCTTCCAACCAAACCTCGCACTGTATCACGCCAACCCTGGCAGCCAGTGATTGATGACTACTGCTATTGTTTGGAGCACCTTCCTTTGATCTTTTATTAAAAGTTTGTTTTTAAACCAACAGAACTGGTTGGACTCGCTGTATCAAGGGAATCGCGAGCAGCCCCGACTAATAAGCTGGTGGAAAACCTGTTTGCGGCTGCAGAAGACATCCAGACATTTACTGTACTGTAAATACTTTAAATGTTCACAGGTGTTTGCCTTTTAATCTGGTGGCGTTCAGGTAACTATTTAAAGACCAATTGTGGATTTTTTTGGGATGTTGCACTAAAGAAATCTATCGACTCTGTAAAATTATATCTTTAAAATTGAGGTCATAAAACAGCTTTTTTTAATCTTTAAAGGTATAGTCAGTGCGTGCTTCGGTGGCACTGTATGACTCATGTACGGAGGCCTTAGTCCTCAATGCGGCCAACCTCAGTTCGAATCCGGCCTGTGGTCCTTTACTGCATGTTTCTCCCCCTCTCTCATACCCCTTTCCTGTCAGCCTACTGTCCAAAAACCAACCCCCTAGTTCTCTAAAAGCTAAAAAAAAAAAGGTATAGTGGAGGATTTTCATGAATTATTGGAAAAGACCTTCCCTCTCCACAAAAGAATGCACATGCACAACCCTGTACCTGCTACCTACATGAGAAAGTGTGCACTAGCCCATTTCTCCTCGTGCACACTCTGTTTAAAAGTTGCTGTGTCCATCGCTCACACAAGCTTACTTTCCAAAAGAAGATTTGCAATTTATCCACTATTTCAGACTCCCCTAGCCTGGGTGCCATTCTGAACTTAGTCCCGCCCACAACGTTTGAGGTCGGGAAGTTCGGTCTGGCATTGCTCAATTTTAGCGCGAGTATGCTGGCACAATATCTGGCGGGCCAATCAAATTGTCAGGGCGGGCTTTATACGATGATGGACAGATGGTCAACAGTAACGTAATCAACCACGTCACCAAAGCGTGCATGGATGACAACAACAATGGCTGCCGCCGAAGAGTTGAGGTGTGTAGATTCTGCTATTAGGTCTGTTCTAGAAGATATCGACAGCAAATTAATTTTAAAAGAGGAACAGAGAAACACGATCAAGGCTCATCTTCTTACTCTAGGCGCGCAACTGCACGGTTTGATTTTTGTTGACAACAACTATGCCTGGCTTAACATACGTCACGCACTCCGTTGCTCTTATTGGTTGTAGGTCTATCCAATTGAGTGCAGAGGCATTTTGTAGGACAGCCTTACGTAAACATATCACCAGAATGATTGACAATTAGGACCACTTACTTTGATGATCCACCGGGAAAAACAACAACCTCCACCATACCTTTAATTTTCAAAGATGATTTTTTTGGGTTTCAATTTCTTTTACTACCTTTAAGGACATTTCATATGCTGTGCTTAAAAGTGGTTGGCGGTAGGGAAATTAGGAAAGGTTGGGAGGGAGAATAGGAAATATAAACTGTTGCCACGACTCACCATTAGGATGATGAAACCACCAGTGTGAGCAGCCCAGGGACAGAGCCCCTTATTTATTTTTCCTCCTTGCCCTCTGATTGGCTAGCTGAGGTGTTGGACCAGCGAGCAGAGAGCTTCCCCTCCACAGCCCTATGACAGATCTAAAGGATAGCTTGCTATCCCTCTTGTTACGAATAACTTCCTTTGACATGCTTGGGCATGCTGACAATGTTTTGAGTGAAAACAGCTTTTAGGATTGGATGGGATACAAGCTTTCAACCCCTGGGGTGGGCTACTTCTTCAACGGCTTCTTTTATTCCTATAAAGAAAGAGAACAAGAGGGTCCAGTAAGAGACAGGCAGACCTGGGATTACCGTCTGACACTGAAGCATCATGAACAAAAGCTGTCTGAAGTGGCTCTACAATGTGACGCAGGCCTGTTTAGTTTGAAAGACGTACGGCAGAAGGGAGGGCACCAGCTGGAGAGCGGAGGTATGTCATTGTTGACACAGACGGAGAAAAATGCCTGGACAGTTTTCCTCTGGTTCTGCCTCTGGATCCACTTCTGTGGTCTGGATGTGTGTTCAGAGGCTGCTTCAGCTCCTCGCATGTGATCCGTGTCAAAGGCTCCGACAACCTTTCTGTCTGCTCACCATTGTTCAGATCTGAAATCATTAAGTCAGACATGTCCCACTGATTTTTAGAGACTATAAATCTTCGTGTTGGCATAGACGCCATGCTGTATGCTCACTTTTAACATTTTCCTGAATTACTGTTTTTTTTTTAGAGCTTGTGTCCAGACAGAGCTTAGTTTCTTATTTTCTGAGCCAAATCCTTTTTGTCTTCCAAAGAATAAAAATCTAGAATTAATGAGTATTCTTTACAATAAAAGCATTTTAAAGAATAATAAATTTAATTTTTTTTATAAAACCTTTTGCCGGGTGAGTTCATGCCACATAAAAACGTCCAATTTCACATTATGAAAATTAAAAAAACTGAGCAGTTACTGGGAGAGCTGATTGAAACCATAGGTAACTCCATCCTTTACCAATTCATAAGTGTATTCTAATACCGGTACACTATATGATTCTTGGTCTAAATGTTTGGCTTTTAATTCAAACAATAAAAGATTTAGAACATCTTAAAATGACTTTCAGTAAATATATCAGTTATTTAGAACTTCTTTAACACAGATTTATAATGATCCACAGGTAAAGCAAACTTTAAAGGTATACACTGCAACAACTTAGTAAAAATATGTATTTTTTTCTTGATTTGAGTTGGTAACTGAGACACTTTGCAAATGGAGGAAAAAAAAAGACATTTACAATATGGAAAAACAATTGCATTTTCTTATTTCAATTTCATACTATTCAATTATCTTATTTTAAGAGTAAATATAATCATTCCATTGGCAAATCATCTTTTATACCTACTTAAATTACGGGTAAATAAGTTTAATTTAAGTGGAGGATAGATTTTAAGGTTATATATCAATATCTGCATATGAACTAATTAGAAGATGAGTTCAATGACTTTTATTTGTGTTTTAAAGCAGGGGTCTTCAATGTGTCCCAGGCCAAGGACCACCAAGATACGACACGGAGCGGGGACCTCCAAGATATATATATTGTATGAAACTGTGTTATATCAAACTGGTCCTATAGTCACTCTGTTACAGATGGAGTAATGAAATGAAAGTAATGTCTCCCTGGGATTATTAAAGTATTTCTGATTCTTATTCCTAGTTGATGGGACAGGTGTTGTGAATGAAACGGTGCCCAGTTTGAAAGAGCTCCTGTGTGTCGCTGAATATGTGCATTGATGACTGAAAGACATCTTCTGCCTCCATTTATCTGTTTACTACAGTGTGTTGAATTCATGTTAATGTGGATTTTAAGACATTTGATTTAGTGGAAAGAATTGGAGAATTGGGGGGAATATAAAAAAAGTCTAATCAACCATAATTTTCGCGACCCCCATACAGTACCTCCGTGCACCTCCTAGGGGTCACGGACCCCCTGTTGAAGACCTCCGTTATAAAGCAGGGATTGATAAAAAAGGCTTTCAGGCACTTTGAAAAGTAGAATTCCTTCTGTCTGCATGGATGGTCACCAGTACCGTGAATTTGTCCACACGCTTTAATTGTGCATTTTTAATAATGTTTGGGTCTGGGCTTTTTACTGGGAAATCACAGCGCATCAAATTTTCTCTTGATTCTGCCTTGCTGTTCTTTATTAGCTGCTGTGTTTGGGACCGTACTGGTTAATTCCCTCTCTAATGTTAATATGTTTAACCTTCTCTGTTGGAGCTTGACTTTTGCAATTTACTGGGATTATCACACCTGGGGAAGACTTGATTTTTAGATGGTTGCTCTTTTTTTTTTTACTACAGGAAAATAAGCCTTAAAGCCTTACTAGATATTTGGTCAGCGGTAGTTGCTCCTTTTAAGGTTATTTTTCACAGTGACTTTGTTTTTAACACAGACATTTTATTTATATTATTATCCTGATCAGCAAACTGAATCATAGAAATATTCCAATGCATTTTATTGGGAGCACCTGGGCTAATGTTTCATAACTGTGGCCATAATGCTTTACATATGTTTTTTTTTTTTTTATAAATAGCTCTCTCTGCCTGAGATCAGTATACGTGACTACTTGCTGTTGTATGTATTTATGATGGGATAGTTAATGTTGTATTTGTCTCTTTTACACTTTTACCTTCATTGTATCTCAGCCATCCTTTTGGATGATTCGTCCTGATCAAGCCCCTGTTATGTTCCCCTCGATTGCTTAATCAGAGGAGATGGTAAAATCAATATCTTGGATGCATCCTAACAGGAATCTGAAATGAACACCCACACTTAGGATCAATGTGTGTCTTAGACAGAGTGTTTCTGCATGCAAGCGTGAAAGGCTGCAGAGGTTTGACCTTCCGCAGGTCAGCAGCGCCTGTTGCTGAGGCTGGATTGGATCGCTTTTGGGAAATGGGGGGGAGGTGTTAATTAGAGGTCGAAAGACTCGCGGAAGGATTTGACAAAACTCAGGGCTTGATTTTTACACTAATCTATTTATTGTATGAAAAGAAAACTGATCCGGCAAGATCAATCGCAGTTAGGATGAAGAATGTGTGAGGTAAAGTGAAGGAACATTGATTTAGTTCACTGCAATTATATTGGAAACCAAAGGCAATAAAAAACATCTTGATGGAGCCAACAGAGGGGGAAGAATCCCTGCGATCTAAAAGATAAGATAAGCGAAAAACTGAAACAAAACCACATGGGTTAGGAGTGAGGAAGAGTGGCTTGTCACTGTCTCCGCATCATCTGGTTCCCATCATCTCTGCCATGACTTCAGTGATGTCACTCTGTGAGGAAGATGGTACCAATTAGAAACCAGATTGGAGACATCTCCTGAACAGAAACACATGGGCTCCTTTCCAGGTCTCCATATCAGTAGTTTATTAAAAATCAGTGGGTCATAAACTTATAGGGTCGCCATCTTTTCCTCCACGGGTAACTGTGCTAATAATAGTTCATAAAATATTGTCACAACTAGACTTAGGTTTTTAGTTGGAGAAAAAAACTGATAAAATTTTTAAAGCCTTTCTGTTCCGCAAGGAGCAAGTCAAGCAGCGTTGCTCTCCTGTTATTTCTTTATCAGGACCGGAGACGGCTCAGGCACTTTCCCAGAATCTGTCAGGACTCGGCGAGCGCAACGCTTCATCCATCACAAGAGCCGGCTCCACGGGCTTTTCATATTACCAAGAGGGGAGGCCAACTTCTGAGGCTGGACCCATTAAGTCTTCACATTCGTGTCCCAGCGCCTGTCATTTGGCTCGCATCAACAAAAACCCTCTTTCATTCTCACTGTTTCTCATTTTTCTCTCTTTTCAATTTATCTTTATTTCTGAGTTGGGTTTTTTTTTTTTCAGTTTTTTTCCCCCTCTGCCCTCTGTCGCTCCATCACTTTTCGAACTCTTAATGATCAGAGAGTTTATTTTGAAAATAATGACGTGATGTTGATGTTGGAGCTGCAAATGAAATACACATTTTGAGGACAGGTAAGGGCTGTGATTTGAATTCCCAATAAAATGGCATGTTACACTATAAAGAGAAACTGCTACATTTTAGAGTCATTTGTCCTGTAATTATTAAATGTATAAACAAAAAGAAATCATAACTGGTCCTTGTTTTGTAGGGTTTTTTTAAAGGGGAGGGGGTTCAAAGCAGGTAAGTAATTAAAAATATACATGTATATTTAATTCTTTTAACTAGTTTTGCAATGATACCAGTATCGGGCGGGGCCCCGATCCAGCACTAAAATGGTGGTATCGGTATCGGCGAGTACCAACAAATAGAGCACCGGTACCATTTTGAGAGGCAAAAGTTAATTCAACTATTGTCACCCATTCCAGGTAGGTAATAGTCTACTTGTATTAGTCTTTTTTCTGCCTCACAAAGGTAGCCAGCAGCTTGACAAAGCCATGATGACAATTATTTTCCATCCAAGTAGTATGCAGTTCTTCATATATGCACACACCACACACTCGGCTCGTCTGGAGCTGCATTTCACCTCCTGTTATTAATAGTCTGTAGATAATAATAAATTCAGACTTTTTTCATTTAGTGGGTGAATAATAATTAACACAGTAAGATAAACACAAATGAAATGAAAGTTTTGTCAAATAAAACAAAAAAATCGCCATCAGAGACGGCGGTACTATGCCGAGAGAGGGTTACTGCAGACGGGCTAACGTTAGCACTGGCTGCAGTTAGCCTCGGAGACCCGCTGGTTGACACGGTCCTTTCAATATCGGAAATTTTTTTATTACACACTATATCAATAAATGGGCCATATAGTGATGCTTAAAAGTCTAATGTTCTTGCCTCAAATGATCTAAAAATTTACCTTTATAGAACTTTTAACTTAATACTGAGTTAAGTGAGCACTCAACTGTAAGCTGCTGCTGCAGCGGTGCAGGCTGGGAAAGCTGTCAATCTGGAGAATGTACAAGTCAGCCCTAATGCATGCTGGGTAAAGAGGCGTAGGGCAATATCAACATCCGGGGACTTTTTTTCATTCTCAGTTTTTCTTTTCTTGTCACTACCCGATCTGTCCCGGGAGTAAGATACGTCCTGCGCATGTCCGAACAGATATACATCCGGGTGTCCATAAATAATGTATGTATGTATGGTACTAAAATTACTTATTTCTATCCTTAACACACTAAAGAATTCTAATACACATCTTTAAAAATATTTTATGACTTTTGTGAGACAATTTTTATGCTTTTTACATTTTCCTCTTTAAACTGCTTCTCTGACGTCATCATGGGACATGCTCAGAGCAGTCCGGCAAAATATGATTAAACCATGTTTATCTGCATTTTAGTTGTTTCTTTCTTTAGATCACGCACTATATACCATAAGGTTAAAGCTAAACGACAACACAAAACTCAAAGACTAGATGTATGTTTAAATAGACAGCTGAAAAAGTTAGCCACGGGAAGTAGCGTAGGATCCCATTTCCGATGCAGATCGGGCAGAGATGAGTGATAAAACAGGATTTTAAGGCATTTCTTTTCTCAGGAAATACATTAACCTTTAACACATTATATTTTAGTACGTTTACTATTTTTGGAGAGGGAAAAATGTCAATTAGGGCGACCCGTATCTGGATATGCATGTGCGAATAAGCTGATGGCGCATGCACAGAACGGATCGTGCTTCCGGGGCGGATCGGTTAGTGACAGTTCTTGTGAATTGAAACAGTACTAAGGCTGAGGCTGATGTTCAACGAGCAAACAAGCACATGAGAACGCACAAGAACACATATTGAAAAACGGCCAGGGAGTCGGAGGCCAAACCTCTGAACAAATTTTTTACACTAATATTTACTCTTTTAGTCCTTTCCTGTAGAAAATGTCTGTTTTTATCAGCTTTTTAGCTTGAGTGGAAGTTATTTTTCTTTGTCTGACTCAAATGAGGGAGAAAGGGTTTGACCACATCTGCAGTATGATTACATATCAGTGAGCAATGTTGTGCCAGATGAAAATGAACTAGTTCATGTTCGTAGTTCACTTTTTCAAAACATGAAGTAAGTTCACAAACCCATAAATAAGCTAATTCAAGTTAAATTGGTAGATTACACAATAGAACCTCTGATTCCACCCTTTAAATGTATGATCATAGTATATAAAAAGAGATGGATAATACTTAGGGATTTAGGTTCTGCTAAAAAGATCTATACCAAAAAGGATTTCTTGCTTTCCTCATTCAGTAGCAGATATTGCAAAAAAATTGTCTTTAATTGTTAAACCCTCCCAAGCACTCATCAGAAATACCAGAAGATGGATCCGAATTGTGCGACTAGTACTGGCAATAGACATTCTGGTCTGTCATGCTTGCAGTAAAGTGCTGTAAAACCTGACATTATACAATAAAAAGTGTTGTTATCAAATTTTACACCAGTGTGAGTTGTGTGTGTGTAAACGTCACTCTTGTTCATGTTCATTACTTCAAATCCGTTCAGT
The DNA here is from genome assembly GCF_016077235.1 of Cyprinodon tularosa. NCBI lineage: Eukaryota > Metazoa > Chordata > Actinopteri > Cyprinodontiformes > Cyprinodontidae > Cyprinodon > Cyprinodon tularosa. The sequence goes on along the minus strand of NW_024039026.1, from coordinate 1,852,252 downwards.
TCACCATTCACTAAAATATGAACGTATTCAGTGAACACCGTTCATTGAACGCATTCATGCACAACACTGTCAGTAAGTGTGGGCGACGAACAGGATAATTCCACCGAGTAAAACTAGAATTATATAAAACTAGTCATTCAAAATAGTTACATGTAAGAATGTTATGATTACTGATTTATATGGGAATATCGGTGCTGGTCATAACCAATAAATATTTGCTAAAGTGCTGAAGTTCATATTGATTGGGTTAACCAGGAGGGAACTTTAAATCTCTCTGAAGGGTACCGGTTTGTGGCGTCTCCAGACTTCTCCTGACCCTCTCTTTCTCATATCTCAAACAAATCTTCATATTCATATTAAAGCTAAACATTGCCATAACTGCTTTTCCTTGTGTGAACATCATCAGACTTCAGCAACTTTCTGCTGCCTTCATTCCATCCTTGTGCTTTCTAAAGGTTTGTTCACATTTTTATTTTCAGCTGCTAAAAAATCTGGATTTAGTTAATTGTAAACAGAGAATTCCAAATTCAGTCAGTGTGTGTTTTTCAGAGTAAACCAAACCCAAGCTTGACACTAAAGACAGTCAAACTGATCGTTGGAAAAAACCCAGTACCTCAACTGCTTTTTCCTCCTGCTCAATTTCAAAAGTGCTTCTAATAATGTGGCCAGTCATTCCACATTGTCCCAGAACAAAAACCTGATGTCCTAGTCTTATGAGTCCTGGGAATGGGCATTACTTAAGATAATGTGGCTCTGGGATTGGTTTTGGTCCCCTTTAGGTGGGTATGCTTCTACCTGCCGGGAGGCCTTTTAGCTCTCTGCGGTCTCTCTTGGCTTCCACGCAGTCACTTCCCACTGGAGGCCTGGATGGAGGTTCTTACTGTCAGATGACCTGTTCAGTAACTTGGCTGACATTGGTCGTTCCAGTCCTTTTGCATGACGAATGTGTGTCCAGGTGGGTGTGCATGTTTGTGTGGCTGCTGGAGATCCAATTGGCAAGCAGTTTGGGTTGGGTGTTGCATGCCATCTGCCATGGTGTAGGTGGGGGGTCTCGCTCTGGTTGTTTCCTGATCTGGTTGTGGCGGGCCCTGGGTTGGGCTGGGTCAGACATTGTACCTGGGCTTCTGGGCACAACGCCCCTTGTAAGATCACTTGTCGATGGATGGTTGGCTCTCTGCATGAGGGGGACGGCCTCTGCTCCATCCCTGGCCTCTCTTTTTCCAAGGATTGGCTCTCCCTGTGGTCAGGGAACTGACATCCTGGGATAATGTCAGTTCTTTTTTCCCATTTCGGATGCTCCCCTCCCCTGTTTTATCACACGACCACACAAGTAGGATCTTGTGGAAGAGAACATTACCAAGATGGGTCCTCCCATGCTCGCGGTGGCCTATGCCTTAAATTCCAATGAACACCGTAGGCACATACTGTATGTAGGGCATCAGGGTGAGCATATTTGGGGTATTAGAGGTGGGTCAGCCATTCTAGCTTTACTTCCAATGCTCATGCCTACCTGTGGTTGTTGAAATGCATTTAAGCATTTAGGGTTTAGGGTGGGATAGGTGGGGGAGCACACTTTCCCTCCCCCCAGTTTTGAATATTTGGTAGTTCAACAGGCAACAACACTACATCTGTTCTATCAGCTCTGCCTGAGGATGGGACTGGGCATTTAGGGTTGGTCATGGCTTGCCTGTGCTTTCTGTCTCTCCTTGGCCTCATGGGATCTAGGTAGTATGGCCTCGGAGGATGGGCACCTCAGGTTTTTTTTTCCATCCTATGGCATTGATGTATTGGTTCCTGACATTGGTTGGGGGTCATTTGGCGCCATCCTTACACGGGAACCGGCTGAATGGCGTTAACCTGAACCTTTCAAGTTTTCTCTTTTTTCATGCACTCTCTCTTTCTCTCTTAGTTCTTGTACCCTTTTTTTTTCTCGCCTCCCTTTCCGTCTCTGTGTCCCTTCGATTTTACCCCCAAAATTATCAGTAAAGCTTATTATACAAGCATCAAGAAGAATCTTTTGGCAGCAGTCATAATGCTCTCCTTTTAAAAGCAAATCTGTTGGGCTATCATCAAGCTCTGGGACATCTTTTCCCAGAGCTATATTGGCAAAGCAGAGACAAAAAAAAAGGGAATCTGATGACTCAAGGCAATTTAGCTCTAATTTTCACTCTGTTAGAAATTGTTGTGTGGCCACATATTTGCACGAGTGCATGCCAGTATCTAGTCTTAAAGGAGACACAGTATTGTCTCTAAACAAATCATACTTCAAATTTGTAGTGCAAATATGCAGCAATTAAACAAAACACCCACTAAGAATCTGTTTCTTTTAGGGTGCACATGTTTCTAGTTGTGTTTTACGTGACTCTTTTTGCCCTTAGGCTTACTTGATTTTGTTTTCTCACAGAGCAGGAAATAAATACAACCCCTTTTACTTAGGATCAGAAGCTTCTACTTGCAAAATGCTGATTCTGAACCCAAGTTTCTAGTGTGTGATTTTATGTGATGCTAATATAAAATAATAATAAAATTTGCGATAAATCAATTTAATATAGTGACAGAGTACCGCTTTTTACAAAACACTTTCATGCCAACCTTGACACCCATCCTATTCACCTACATGTTGATAAAACACAACTGATACATGGAAAAGGAAGCCCTGCATTCAAATTTCATCATTCTGCATCCTGTGTTTTACAGAGGATGTTGTATCCTTCAAGTTGTCAGCATTTTATCTTGCTCTGAAACCCAGTGTTTAAAGCACTCTCTTTCTCGGTTTTAGTAATTTCATGCATAAGGGCATTATAAGCAATTATCTGGTCTTCACCAGGTTCTGAAATCATTTAGATCAAGTGTGACAAATAGATCAGAATCCATACCATAATTTTTGATTTAATAAAGATTGAATAAAAATATAGAGGTTTTTAAAAATAAGCCCAAATTTGCTGACTTTATATGATCTTAGATAAAAACAATAGCTGCTAGGTGCTTCATTAAGTGATCATTACCTTGTGTGAGCACATCTGTAAAAGCAGAAATGTTGCCAGTTTACCAAGCAGGAGCAAATGGACATGATCATTGATACAATATAAAGAAGAAAACAGATTTAACTCAGAAAATAAAATGCTGTGTCTCATTAATTGAGCACAGGTCTCATAAGGCCAGTTCTAAATAATTCTAAATATTCCACTTCTTCTCTTAATCTGTGATCTCTTAATTAATGAGACAGACATGGATCTTGCATGCAGAGCTCAGAGAAATTGCGGTAAATTGCAGCTCTTGCTCAGGTTCTACAGAATTCATATTAAAAGTGTCCGTTTTTAAATACTAACTATGGCCAATTTAGATGGGCAGAAAAAAGAGATTTTCTCTTAAGAAGAAATAAAGCAGCATTGCATAAAGGAGCGTCTAACTGAAGCACATAAACAGAGACCTCTGGACATGATGCTAAGTTTTATGATTGCAGAGAACACAAAAACAGCCATAAAATCCTGCTCCAAACTGTCATTCAACAGGAAAACGATCCCAAACAAAGCCTCAAATTTAGAGCAGAATGACTGAAAAGAAATGAATTTTGCTTTATACTGTTCGCCCATTCATTACATTGAACTCTTTATTTTGTATATAATTGCATAGCTTGAAAGCATTTATTTCAGTTAATTAATTACATTCTATTATTGATTACAGAGAGACACATTTCTAACTTTCATTTTAATTAAGAAATATTTACTGTAGTTAATGGAAACCAAAATTATAGTTTCCCTGAAAATATTACAGAAGACCAATAAAAATTGATTCTTAGACAAAGTATTCTGGCCCTTTATTTAATGTTCAGTGGAAGGAAGAAGGGTACAGACAACATGCTGCACTGAAGGTATAATCTGGGACATGGCTCCCATCCCTGGAACCAAAGAACCAGAACTGGATGAGGAGAAAGGGAATTTAATGGCTTTATGGGAAAAAATGATAATATTTTCCAACATTTGACCTGAGCCTGCTGCCAAAAGTAATAATCCCAGATTGAGTGAGTGTTACCAAATAAATTTATAAGCCAGAAAATTGCCTGACCCATCATTTTCTTGCAGAATATCATTTAAGAGGAATATCCTTAAAAGTTTGTTTTTTTTACTTTTCCTTTTTTAATCAACCATATAATGAATCAACCTGATTCATTTAAAATAAACACTAAAAACGAATTTATGCAGTTATTTCTGTTAACATGATAACCAATTAAATCTCAGATATCTACAACACAAACATAAAATGTTTTTAGTCAAAAGGTTATTTATTAAAAAACATATTTTTATATAAAGTTGAAGCTCTAGACAGTGGATTAAACAATCTAAGGATCCCCACAAGCCAACAGATCGCATCCAACTAGTGATCTGTATTGCCGCTCTGTCGGCATAAAAACGTGAAAAAAAAAAAAAGGTATTTATACACACAGAAGTGTCACTCTACTAGGGCTACGTCACACTGCAGGCCTTAATGCTCAATTCCGATTTATTTGTGAAATACAATTTATTTTTTTTGCGTTGCTGTTCACATTTCCGAATAGATGTGACTTGTATGTGATCTCCTGTATGAACTGCATTCATACAACGCATGTGTCTTGCAGTAGAGGAAATAAAGACATCACAAGCCAGCGTGCTCTGTGTTTACGGAAGTAAAAATGGATGGTAGTGCCAGAGTGCATCTAGCGATCTTTCCCAACCTTAAAAACACAATCTTTTCCATATAAATACTGCACTCCGCATTGTCGTCCGCCATGATTGTTGTTCTTTTTTCTTGCAGCTTTATGACAAAAAAGCACAAAATCTAGCGATTTATTTTTTATTTTCTGTTACTGGAGAAAAAAAAAGTTAACTGATTTTAAATTTTATTTCAGTTTAACATGGGAAAAAAGTCAGAATTCTAACTTTTTTTCTCAGAATTCTGACTATTTTATTGTCAGAATTCAGTCAGAATTCTGAGATTAAAGTCAGAATTCTGAGAAAAAAAATCAGAATTCTGAGAAAACTGGCCCTAATCCTCTTCCGTTTACTTCGGTGACAACATATAAAAGCACTGAATTCTGCTCTCCAGAGCAAATAAGCCCGCCTCCTGCTGCTCTAGCTTGTCTGCGGTCATGATTCATGCAGCTATTATTAAATGGAGAACAGATAAGCAGATCATGGCTTGTCTACAGTGAAAAGAAGGACTGGGTTATTTACTATTGCCTTCAGCAAGGTTAGAATGGGCTTAGTGATTGCAAATTCTTAGTCAGTTGAGCACATTGCCAATATGAAAATAAAAGGGGACAAATGAAAATATACATAGGAAAACAACAAGAAAAAGGGATAAGAAAAGAGGGACAAAAGGTACAACAAATAATCTATGTTCTTTAAAAATTTCTGTATCTGTATAACTGGTCTGTTTTATGTGTTGCCTTCTCAATTCAGAGGGCCCCATGTCTGTCTTTGCCTAGGGCCCCTTATTTCCTAAATCCACCGCTGGCTGTGGTTCACACTCCATATCTCGCCTCAGTATGCAGCCCACCCGCCTCTCCTGAAGACCCACAGGGGCTGAATTTCTTCACATTTAAAACTCGATTATTTATCGATAAACTGGCTACAAAGCTGAACCATGGAGGAGTTCATTCTCATTTGAAAACCGCTTCCAAATACATCTCTAGACAAGGCTAAGGTATAAAAAATATTTGTACACACACCTTCATCAATTTTTGCCACCACTGGTGGAATAAAGCACTGCAGCAGTAAACAAAAACAAACATCAAAACTCAAGAGGGTCCAAAAAAGTAAAGCCCTGGGAGAGTGGATTTACCCGGTTGAATGTGCATGGAAACGCTTTCCAGGATTTCACCAGTGAATGGCAGTGGGAAAGGGGCTATGGTTCAGTTCAATCATATTCCATGAACCTTCTGAACTCATCCATCAACTTCATAACTATACTGCTGCTTGTTTTTATTCATTGAGTAGATAAAATCCTACTAAATGCATTAAGGTGTGACAAAATGTAATAAATCTTTATAATGTAGAAAAGGTTAAAAGGGTTTTAATATCTGGATTTACAAATATCAAAGATTTACTGCTGGTTTAAAAACACAATACTTCTCCTTAGGAATTAACCCCCCTGCAGCTTATTATTGCAAAACACATTATAAACTGTGGTTAATCTGTAGTATTTCTGTAGTATGTGATCTGATTCCACCCGCAGCTCCCAGTTAATTAGACATGATTGTACATGACCAGGGTTGGGTTTTAGTCTTTTCCCATTTGCATGGTGCCGTTTGTCACGGTGCCAAGCAGACGTTCTTGGCTCTCCACATCAGTCTGCCGGTAAAGCAGCAGTCTAGGTAAACATGCTGAGCATTCCTGCGTGTTGTGTCGCAGTGCTTGGTGTTCTCACACGTTTCTTTGTAGTGTCTGAGCCATGAATTTCCCTCTGCGCTGTGAAGTCTCAGAGTAATGATCGGGGTTCAGCATTCAGAAGGCAGTTTATTTATGCTCCTTTTGCAGTTTCATAGTAGGAGCTGACACAGTTTGTTGAGCAGCCTGTTGGTCGCCTCTGACCCGTTCTCGTCTCTTATCCTTCTCCACCAGTTGTGCCTCCATTCAGGAAGGAAGCAGTTGTTGCAAAACGGTCTGCTGCTCTGTTTCATTATCTGAAAAACTGCCACAGAGGCATGGCTCCGAGGGGCTTTATCTGCACTTCTGTGTTTTCTTGAACGGAATCAAACATTCTGTCCTTTAACTTTAGAAACTTCTGCATTTTGGCTAATTCTTTTTCCTTTGTTTTCCTCTGAGCTCTTTAAGGTGTTTACATAAAGAGCATATTGAATTTGTTACAGGGCTCCCAATCTCATTTCCACTTGGATCTGGGAAAATAAAAAGATAAAGCCAAGATTAAAACATATTTTTTTAATTATATGATAATTAAACCAATTACAATCTGTTTATGGGCCCATTCAACGGTTATGGCCATTCTGGGCATGCCATTGAACAATGTGGATCTTGTTTGGCTGTCGTTTGAAGCGGTATTGCCGTTTCAAGGGATCTCGCTTAACTGCATCTCTTAAATCCTTGCTTTTTAAAGCCATGGTGTGCACTCAGCCCAAAGCGTGAGCTCCTGGAAACCCAAGGGAAACATTTTTAAATTTAACAGAGAAACACAAACTTACTGTTTTATATTTTTTCAACCATATCCTTTTTAAGGGTAGGGCTCCATCAAAACCATTCAGTAAGAGTTAATAAGGTCCCTCACAGATTACTTTCGTTTTTTGTTTGTTTTGGGGGAAATTTTGCTTATTTCTTAAATCCTACAAAGAGAACTATTTGAAAAAAGCATATAGAGAAATCTGAACAGCGGTGATACTTTCCAAAAAAGGTTGACCCTCCTCAATTACTCCAACAAGGCATCAACAACTTATCCAGGAGCTCAGAGTGAAACACAGAACATCTTAATCTTTATTTATCACAGTTGTCATGAAACACAGTGCTGATAAAACAAACAAAAAGGGAAATATTTCACATTTTCCCAATATATATATATATATATATTTTTTTTTTACATATAACACTTAGGTGGGTGTTTTTAAAATGTGGAAACATTAGATTTCAGAAAAATAATTTGTACATGTTAGTTATTGTGATTGTCTCCAGTTGCTCTGCTGTTTCAGGACCTTAATGTCTTCTTTTAAGAATAATAAAATAATTATATATATATATATATATATATATATATATATATATATATATATATATATATATATATATATATATATATATATATATATATATATATATATATATATATATATATATATATATATATATATATAATTTTTTTGCATAAGAAAAGTTGAATAATGTTTCAGAAACTTCCCCACTCTGGCTTTAATGCTCCTTGGAATAAGCAAAGTCAACAAGAAATCTGCACATCAGAGCCTCTCCTCTGGTTCGTTTCAGAGAAGGCTTTCACAAACCGCTGGTAAAAATGTTTGTCTCAAGTTAATGGTTCTCTCCTCACACTTGAGACCAAACAGAACAAACAAAAAGCACTTATGTCAAACGGCATCCTTCATTACATAGGAAAGGGAATATTTTATTAACTCTAAATAAGCCCCACACCTATCGTAAACACCTATATTACTGTAATGCTATCATTAAATGAGCGAAGAGAAAGCCTTTCAGTCTGATAAACAGCAAACAGCTCTCCATTTGCCTCTGACTAAAATGATTTAATGGCCAGAATGAATCAGTGAAATTAAGCTGTTGTTTCAGTTCCAACGTATAAGCAGCCTGACCTCAGCCAATAGGAATTAGATGTATGTTCCTGTAACTTTAAGAAGCTATATCTTAGGAAATATACAGAGTTTGGACACATTTAGAATATCTGTAAATGAAAATATGTGTTAAAAGACTATACGTCCACAAACAGCATTGCATAAGTTAAAATTTTTAGCCCTAATTTCTTTGGTTACTTCAGAAAAAATCAGTTTAGGAAAAACTTTGGCTTTACTACTCTAAATTTATTTATTTATTGTTTTTATTTTACAGTACTTTGTGATTTTTATTATTAATTGCAGAATAATTAGATTATTGTGGGATAAAAACCAAAAACTTAAAAGCTCTTCCAACATGTTAGACTGTGGAGTTTTCTCCGGGGAAGGGCCTATAAGTTTAAAATAGAAGTAAACTAAAAACCAATCGAACGCATACCAAGTTTTCACACTAGTATATTTATATGAGTGCCAACAACAACAAAAAAACATTATAAAAGGTTTCTGAAAAGTGCTTTAAACCAGTTATCCTTGTCTTAATCCATGCTACGTCAGATCCTACTGGGGAAAGCAGAATAAAGCATTAGCATCACTGCATGCAGTCAACCAACCCTTGTTGCTGAATAATTACATAAACCTGTCAATCAGCCGCACTTTATAACAGACGACTGCGTCCCAGGATCTCCTATATTTTGCATTGCAGAGGAGCTAATATGCATGCACAACTTTTAATGAGAGTCTATGGAAAAAGATTTTTGCACCCCATGGTGGAAATACGTCACCAATCAAATGACAAGCGAAACAGCTTTACTCTTCATTAAAAATTACATATTTATCTTGCATATCTAAAAAAAAATGTAATATAGTTCAAAGTGATATTAAATATTTGATATAAAATTTGTATTTATTCTTTTGTGTCTTAATCTAGGCCATTAAGTGAGATGGGTGGCGCCCTAGCGCCCTCTATTGGCCAGCCGCCACTGACTTGAATCAAGAGGAATCCCAGAGACTGTTACAGTAAGACATTTATTAATACGTATTATATGAACATCATCTTTGACACCTCAACTCATCAAGGAAAATAGATGCGAGGATGTAGTTGTTTTTTACCTCACTTTGAAAAACGTAAACCCTGCTCACTTTAGAAACCTATTAAAAAATCAAGATGAGGATTATATGGGCATTTGACTTGCACTGCCAGTTTTATTATAGGAAATCCAGGACAGTTGATAAGTGTCTTTTCTTGAGACTCCAACTTTTCATCCACAATAACGTAAAAACTCCAAAAGAAGAAGTCTTCTTGAAAGACGTTACCTAATGGTTTGTGTGTAAAATGTCAGCAAGTTAAGTCATAAAATAACAAAATATCTTCTTTTTTTGTTTGTTTTAATATTATTTTAGCACATAGCTCTTCTTGATGTTTCGGCTTTTCATTGATCAGGCATAACCACAGGAGGATAATATTAGAGATGGCCTTTTTCTCTCTTTAAGCCTCATGACCCTCAGCACACAGCTGTTTGTTTGTTTTTCCCATCATTTACTGTATATTCCTACTGTGCTAAATATGTGCGTCTGAAAGGCTTCTTTTCTAGTGGGTCAGGTGGCAATCCACTGAACTTTTCCACCAAAGCTCCACATCGGACGAATAAATGAACTCCTGGTCTTAAAGCTGTCTGAGAGCCCCCCCCAACCCCGCTGACTTTTTTAGATCACGATGAATGCCCTGATTGATCTAGGCGTAAACTGATAACGCTTTAGGTCATTTCCTTTATGGTTTTAAAAGCTTATGTAGTGGTCTAGATCTCCAGGTTTGTCCTGAAGTGTTATGGGAAAAAAATAAAAATAGGAAATTAAAACGGTCCAGATGAAAATTAGCATTGATCCACTCAGAGACTTACAAAATGTGCAGTTTTAAACATTTGAATATAGTCAGAAAAGTCTGGAGAAATTATCATGCAGTTAATGTTGAACTAATATTTCTAAAGCCTTAAAGCCATCCATTTATCAAATATTTTAAATGACTTTCAATCATTTCTGCTTTAACTTCTATTAGGTGAATGCAAGTAAAAGGTGAGTATGTATAAAATGTGATCCCCTAGTAGCATGTATTTACAAAAAGTAGTTTAAACATGAACAAACATGTTTTCACTATTCAAAACCTGTGTGCAAAACTTGCCTTAGCTGTTTTAATTGTTACAAATTGCTATTTTTCCTACTTTAAGGGGATTGAGGTAGTAGTAAGGTTGTTTGGGGAGTGGCGGACAAGTGCTTAGGGCATTACGCTTGGAATCCAGAGGTTCTGAGTTTGAGCCCCACTCCCACAGACTGCCACTCTGGGTCCCTGAGCAAGACCCTTAACCCCACACTGCTCCCCGGGCGCAACACAATGTCAGCCCACTGCTCCCCAAGGGGATGGGTTAAATGCAGAGAGTGAATTTCTTACTTGTGACACTGTAATGACAATAAAATGCTGAGGTGAAAAAAAAAATCTTTTTATCTTTTTAACCACATTTTATTGTGGTAATGACATTTTTTTATTACATTTAAACTTGAGATAATGACATCACTTTCTACAGGTTTAGAATGGATTTCATTGCTTAAAGGACCAGGGTTATGATTGAAGAATGGTAACACACGAGGCAAAATGTCATTGTTTCATATGTAATATATTTCAAACTAATTATATTTTTTCAAAAATCTATTCTGAACAAGCTGCACAGAAATTTGATCTGCATAAAATGACACTACACACGCACCCACACAGGATGTTTTTACTCATTTTCTACTAGAAGCAAAACTAAATATTTTGTACAATTAAGGATTGTGAGCACCGTTTCCTCTCAGCCTACAGAACCTTTTTTGTTTGTTTGTTTTTTTCCTTTTTTTTGTATCTGGTATCCTTTTTATGTGTCACTATTTCATACAATAGTGTTTTTTTGGTTGCAAATAGCTTTTATGGAAGTTGAATATTGAAAATATTTCTTTTAAAGCTCTTTTTAAGTTGGCAATTCTTTTCTAAATATTCTAAATAACTGGTAGATTGTAGAACTGATAATCATTGATGTTTGATAATGTGGATTAATTCACCCCATAAAATAAAAATGTAGGTCCTAATATTTGTATAGACGTGACAAGAAACTGCTTAGTTTGAACCCCAGACTGTGTTCTTTCTGCTTTTAGCTTTTTCACCCAGGGCATAATTGGTTTCTCTCCAGGTATTCCTGTTTTCTTAGACATACCTGCCTCTCACCCAATGATGATGATTCCCTTAGTGATTCATCCATCAATAATGGATAGACTATTGATGGATGAATAAATGTAATAAAGTAAAATGTCGGGTTTTCCAAAGTTTGTATGTGAGATTACACCGCTACTGTGAAAGGGGAATCTTTGAAGGCTTTATTGATCTGTTTATTAGGAAAGTTATTAAATATGGGGGATGCTATAAGTTCCCTTAATGTATTTTTTAATTGGAACTTTGCTTTTCATTTCACTCTATTATTTCAAGTTCATTTCTATAGTTATAATCTTTTAAAGTTGATAAAAGTGAGATAAAAAGAAATTGAAATGATGAACTGATTTTGCAGAGAGATAAAATACATCAGCCTGAACCATGACATTCCCTCCACATATTATCAGTGTTATTATTGATGTATTCACTTTTCCCATGCATCCATAAATCTGTCCTCTGCCTCCAATAGTCAGACACAGCCCCACTACACACGGCACGAGGAAAAAAATCTTTTTTAATTTAAAATATCAAACAATCTGTTTCATGCCAGCAACGAACCCACATGCCTTTCTGTGTGGCGGCACTCCTGAGCATGCACCCATGCCTCTGGTTAACTATTATCTCACATCAGCTTTAACATGCAAGACTGCATGTTATTCCACGTCTCCCCTTGTTGCCGTAGAAGTAGTATCGCTGTTACTGCTTGGGGAGCATATTTTTAACTGTCAGCACTAAATGCCCCATTCAGCCATAGCATTGCCCCCCACCCACCTCCTAACCTCATCCAGAATACCTTTACTTCTGTGTACATAGCACCACAGGAACGCATGCCAGCTGTTTACACAAGCGCACACACTCAGACCTTTACACATACTTAAAAAAAAAGTATGCATCAGGCCTTGCACATAGTAACAGATACAGATCACATCTATATAAACTCTGTCTCCAAGAAAACATTCATATTTTCAAATGTAGTCACAAACAGAGACTTCTTTTGAAAAACACTCACGCCGTGTGATTTTTTTTTTGTCTGGGCCTGTCTCATCTGTTGGCAAGTCGGAGGCACGAAACGCAAAACAAACGGCGCCCACACATTGAGCAGCCGCCTTGCGATATGGCACAGAGCAGGGAAGCGCAGTGGCTGAGCAGCAGGAGAGGAATGCAGACGAATAACTTGTCGTCAAAAATAAATACTGCTGCAATTAAACACTCTCCTTCTCACCTTTTGTCTCGTAAGATTGCGGGGATAATGGGTGGCACGATGCGATGATATGTCTGATAGGCAGCCAGAGAGCAATTCATCTTTTCTGGAGAGACAGCTTTACGACTTTCAATGAATTTCTCCCACGCCACATGCAAGGAATCCAGTTTTAGCCGAGAGGTGTTTTTGTATCTAAGCTGGCATGTAAAGTTATGACAAGCCTGCAACAAGTCATTTGTAGATAAAGCTGTGTAATAGTAGACTGCTTTTTGATTTAGAAATCCATAAGATAACATTGCATCATTTTTAGCCATCTCTGGATCCCTGTGGGTCTGCACGGTGCTAATGAATGAATGAAGGGGAGCTGTGGCTGAGCTGCTCTGTATTTTTAGGGCTGTGTGCCTGTGGTCTCTGTGGCCTGTCCCAACCAGAGGAGCCATGGGGGGATATTTTTGGCCACAGGCTGAGCTGAGTCCAGGCCCACACAGAATCGCTGACAGACTCAGGCCAGGAGGAAAGAGGGGATGTTTTCCTATTGGGAGGAAACCAGGCCTGATTATGAAACTGTTTGAGTGAAACCAAAAGAATGACTTAAATGTCTGAAACGGAGGAGTAAAAATGTAAATAAAATGCATCTGATAAATGCTTCTTACAGAGATAAATCATTTCTTTCAAGAGAAGATATAAGTGACAGTTCCTTTACTGAAAAAAAGACAGACAGGTTGTTGGTATGAAAAAAACTTTGATTTACAGAAATTCACACTAAACAATTAGATGAAAACGCTGAACCAATCTTTGGTATCAGCAGTTCAAGTTATGGTGTGGGATTCCTTTTCTTTTCTCACTTTGGGCACCTTAGTAGGCTACTATGTGCACTATGAAAGCATCAAAACTTACTCCTGAACATGTAGCTTTACTCTTATTAGATAATTCTCCCTATTAAAAAGGATTTCAGGTCATAATCAAGAGCTCATAGTCCAAAAACATGACTTACGTTAATTGACATCGCTAAATTGTCCTTAGGTATGAGTGTGTGTGTGTGTGTGTGTGCGTGCGTGGTTGAATGTCTCTGTGTTGCCCTGGCAACAAGTTCAGGGTGTAACCTGCTTCTCGCCCATAGACTGCCGGAGATAAGCATCTCAACTTTTCCAACCTAAACAAGCCCATCTTAATCCTGTCTGATCAAACCCAGCGAGGAAAAAAGTTCTGGTCAGATATTGTTTGGAGAACAGGCAGCAAGATGCTTTAAGTTCAGGCTGAGAGAACAAAATGGTGTCATTCTCTGAAGAAACAAAAATAAATGTCTATATATCAGCCTTAAGTCATGACAATAGGACTTTTTGATTGGTCGAGTTCTAGGACTTCCCAAAGAAGTTCCTATTTGCCAGATGTATCGACACCACGAAAAAAGATGCCACCCACAGGGGGAAGAGACGGTGTCCGTTTCTCAATTCACTAGAACGCGAATACGGACTTGTGTCCTTGCCAAGTATGTTCTTGAGAAGAACACAGGAAAGTGTGGATTTGGTGAGAAAGGGAGCATGCAGCATAAATATGGATCAATTGGAACAGAAGCGTACTCGTGACGTCACCACACGCTCGGCTCGTCTGGAGCTGCATTTCACCTCCTGTTATTAATAACCTCTAGATAATAATGAATTCTTACTTTTTTTAATTTAGTGGGGGGATAATAATAACACGACCAGAAAATATTAGACAAATTAACATTTTACCAAATAAAACCAAAAAATCGCCATCATAGCCAGCAGTCCTTCACACACGGCTATGCTGAGAGAGGGCTTCTGCAGACGGGCTGCGGTTAGCCCTGGCTACCGTTAGCCTCGGAGGTCCGCTGGTTGCCGCGGTCCTCTCAACATTGGAACTTTTTTTTTAATTACTCTCTAAATCAGTAAATGGGCCATATAGTGATGTTTAAAGTATAAGCGTCACTATATGGCTCAAATTATAAAAAAATTTACTTTTATCGAACAACAGCAAAAAAAAAGAGAATTTTTAACTTAATACTCTGAGTTCTGTGAGCACTAACCTGGAAGCTGCTGCAGCGGTGCATGCTGGGAAAGATGTCAATCTCAAAAACGGACAAGTCTGCTCTCATGCATGCTCGGTATAGAGGAAGGTGCAAGACTTTGACCGTTCTTTGTCCGTTCTCGGTCTTCTTGTTCTTGTGAATTGGAACACTACTAGGGCTGAGGCTGGTGACTTTTCACGAGTACAAGAGAACGCACAAGCGCACATACTGAGAAACGGCAACTCTCTCAGTGAAGCCAGGTGTCTTTCTTCCAGGTTGAAAAAAATAGCACCAGTAAACCACTAATATGATAAAAAACTGAAATAAATAGTAGCGCCAAAGGAATTATTTCAGCATATATAAAGTTGAATTTGGAAAGCTTACGAAAGCCTGATATTGAACCTTTGAAAATATACTAATGACCCTTACAAGGTCAAAACCTCTTTACTCCACATGAAATATAATTATAATTATAGTCCTTGCTTCTCAGTTCAATTGGTTTAATCCATAATAATAAAATTAAAGATAAACTTAGTCTCATTTATATAATTATCCAGATGCTATTTCAGTTGGCTCACTGATTGGAGCGATTTGCATTCTCCATGTAATGTGGATACAGCTCTCGGGCTATGATTCCCCATATTAATATTTAATTGCCATCAAAGTGTGTTTTCAAAGTATTGGGTGACGCTCAGGCCTCTGAGTCCAGGCACGACAGAGCAGCCTGCAGAGCGGAGGGTGAGGTAGCGTAGCGCCGCACCAAAGGAAACGAGTTCTCGGTCATCTTATCCTCCCCCCCACCTCCCCGCATGCTGGCACCTGTAGCGCCTCTCCAGCAACAGTAAATCACGTGACCATTTCCCCGTGAAGAAATCCTAATCCGTGTGCCAGATCCGTCCGGACGCAAGCAGCTGCCTCGGTCCAAGACATGCTGAAACCCGAGGCCACGGCATTAAGAATTAAAAACGGCAGAAAGTGGTCCCCATACGCGCCTTGTTTTGTCATCAGTGTTCCATTAGTGTCACTTTATTCTGCGCCTCCCCTCCTTTCCCCTTTGTGTGTTTGAGTCAATATCGGGAAAGCCTGCCCGTTTCTGCCCAAATGGTTACAATATACCTTGTTCACGCCTAAAGAGCTGACAGAGCTTATTATATGGATTTTGACGGGCGGCTAAACAGATAAATCAGACCGATATGTAATCTCAAACTGTAAGTCCATTCATTATTGGACAGCTGGTAGAGTCCAGCTAGAATCAAAAAAGACATACTTCTGTTAGCATTTAACATCTTGACAGAGCTCCATCTAACTTCCTGGACAGTGGCCTTTGTGTTTACAGGGCCTGCTTGAAGCAGGAAGTTCAGTGGATATAATACCTATGTGTGGCTGCAGGCAGTGGCCAGTGTGGTGATGTTGAAACAGAAGCAGACCTGACACACAGCTGTTGTTTATGATGCGGCTAGCCCAGGTGGACGGGCCAAGGCCACAAGCCAACATAACCTCGAATCCACAGATCTATAGTCCTGACCAGAGCTGTTTTGGAGGGGGAAGTCAAGTCAGGTTTGTCCCTGCAAAGAAAATTCCAGCTCCTTTCGAGCAAGTCTGAGGCAGTGATAGGATATAACCCTTCAGAGAACAGCTTGTTAACCATTTTACCTTTAAAGCTCTTTTAACAGCTCCAGCATTAGGTAGCATAAAAAGTTTGTTAGAAATACTTTTTTTATGCAACATTTATTGGTTTAAGAATGCTAATGTGTGTTTACATACGCTGTTAAAAGGCTGTTTTACAACATAATAGACGATGCTATTAAAATGCATTACAAAGCATAGTCTTCACACATTTTTTTTAATCTCTTATCAGTTGAATTGGTCTTTAAAAACACTTTTTTATATATCTTTTATCCATGTGTTTTCAGTATGAAGCCAGAACTCCTATGTGTTGATCAGGAGCCATCTGCTTGCTGCTGAGAACATGAAAACAAGGTGATCTGCTTTGTTGAACCACTGCAGTTGACTGTGCTAAAGCTATATTGCAGAATTTCTCCAAATGTATCCGACTTTTAGGACGTGGAGACGGAACAGGGAGGAAAGGATACAGAAACAGAAGGAATCCATCTTGGGGGATGAAGAGGAAGGAGGAAGGAGAAAAGGCATGGAGAGAAGGTGGAAGTCATCAGGAGGAAGGAGCAACAGCTGAGATGAGTGAAGCAGGAGCAGAAAGAGAGAAGAGTCAAACAGAACACATAAACCAGGCATCTCCAAAGTCGGTCCTCGAGCGCCGCTGTCCTGCAGGTTTTAGAGGTTTCCCTGCTTTAGCACAGCTGATTACTATGATTGCAGTTGAGCAAAAGCTCGTTAATCAGCTTTCAATTAAAATCAGCTGTGCTGGAGCAAGGAAATCTCTAAAACCTGCAGGACAGCGACCCTCGATGACCGACTTTGGGGATGCCTGAACTAAAGAATAGGTCAACAATAAAAATGAACCAAAATAGCAATACTAAAGAATCTGAAATAGAAAATTAAAATAAACTCAAAACTAAATCACAAGTTGATCATGTCACAGAGTGCACCTTGTCCAATATATATAATATTTTGTTTACATTTTTTTATCTATAGCCTCTAATTCACCTACACACATAAGAGTTACGGTCTATAGCACAATGCAACCACCAAGTAAAACTGTAATTATTGCATAATTGGCAGCTGAAGGTCCTCTTTGCAGAGGTTTTTAGAGCAAAGCTTAGGACATAAGGCAGAGAAACATCAATGTTATTTTTAGTTCAGGGTTACAAAAGCTTCATCTAAGGAAAACTCAGGGGACCATTTCTTAAAGAAAAAGCAGGTTTGCTTTGATTGATTCTTATAGGCTGTTCCAACATCAGCCAACAGAGACACTAAAGGGCGGGGATTAAAAACTTTAAGACTAATTGAGGGGAAATAAAACTGTGTGTTTTTATTATAATCTTAGATTTCACACCATTTTCCTTCAGTAGTAGAAAAAAACTAGGTAGTCTTCGTTAAACTATTAATGAAGACTACTGCCCCCCCTTTCCCAAGAAACAAATTTGCATACAGACTAAACAATTTTGCATTATTCCACTTGAGAGTGTACTTTAGCAAAACACACCGATTTAGAGAAACTTCCTTACATTAAGTGACAGAGAACTTACCTTTATGGACATTATCAAAGCAATCCTATGAGGTGGGAAAACCTAAAAAAGGATTTCAGGATTTTGCAGCCATGAGACAACATAAAAAAATAGGGGTAAGAAAGAATACAAATAATTCCTGATGTTATTAACAATAACATTGTCTAAAGCAGGAAATCAGCGGGGTCCGAATAAAGAAAATCATCAACCAGTAAAGGTCTGCAGACATTTTTAATGATCTGTTACTTTAAACAGAATTTAACGCTGAAATGAAATGATGTGTTTATGCATCCATGTTATACATTGACTTGTTAAATAAATAAATAAATATATATATATATATATATATATATATATATATATATAAAAAAAATAGAGAATTTTTCCATTTTAAAATCTAAAGTTTTTTTTGAAGCAGAGAACAGTCGTTCAGTTTGGAATATAGATAATTTCCTGATTCACTTATTTTATAAAACACCTGAACTGAGCATTTGTTTGTTTTTTCCTTTTTTTTTCTGGTTTAATGAGAGCAGTGGGTTTTAGGCTGCCCTGCAAAGGCAAAAAAAAAAGGGTTTGAATGGCAACAAAGCCATTCTAAAGCACACATCAAGATGCTCAGTGGTGAGCATAGATCGAATTTTATTTTTGATTCTGTTCATGGTGGAAAATCCTGCTTCACAGCAGCAGGTTGAGCCAAATATACTCAAAATGTGCAGGGTCATCTTTTCTTTGAGCACACCATTTCAGTTCTTCCTGCAGTCCACACTTTATCAGCTTTCTTTTACTCATCGTCTTCTCCTTCTTTCCCATTTGTATCGCATGCAGCCTGGTGCCGGATGCTACGGATGAAATCACAATATTAACGGGAGAAGCGGTGCAAGTGAAGTCAGACACTGTTGTCGGACAACATGCGGTTTTAAATCATGTTGAGTCTGGATTGGCCAGCATCTGCTCCATCTGCTCATCTTTTTCAGTCTTTTTTTTCAGTTTTTTTGCAGATCTGTCTTTAATTAAATTTAAAGTAATCATTTAGAATTAGACTTAAATTGACCAATAAATTAATATTTACTCCGAACTTTAAGTCTAGAGAGTCAAAATTGTTTATAAAAAATATGTGTAGCCACAGTGTGTATGAGATTTATTGACCATTAAGCCAGAAATAGCCTAAAGTACTGCAGAAGCCTGATGGCTGTAGGAGCATTGAATGCGACGCCTAACATCTGCACAAACACACTGGCCGTAACAGAAGTCTGCGCTCCCAGGACTCTGCGTCATCTCCCTACATCAATAAATACAGCAAAATAGCATTAGATATAACTTCAACTGTATAACCAGTCTCTAATATGATAGAATTAGTATCAGTGTTTTAAGGTTTGGCCATTTAGGTGAAATTCTAAGCCGGGCAGGGAGTAATTTGGACACAGGGAAAATTGATTTTGACCATCAGCACTTTCTCATTTTCAAACAGCGCCTGCGGCTAAATGGGTTAGCCTCTCAAGCACATTACACAGGTAGCCTCTGCTTTCCTCCCCAATGATTATGTGTCCGCCTTGAGCAATTGATATTTCTTGCAAATAAGAAAATTATCATATTCCATGACTGGAAAGGGAAATTACTGTCTGCTGGAGAGTGGAGCCTCTGAACCCAGAGAGAAAGCCAACCTACATTTTTCCTTCCTTTTTTTATTTTTAATTTTGTTTGATTTAAGGATGGGTGTGTGTATCAGATGTCCTAAGCTACATTGAATTTGGTTTTTAGGGGTCAAGCATGACTTTGGATGCCTTCATCCATTTTCTAACATGCTCTTGTTTTTGTGTTTGTAATGGAGGATTAAATTTGAGAGAATGGCGGAGGAATTACCAGAAGAATTAAAGAAAGTCCAAGTAAGTCCTTTTATTGAGATAATTCAACATCATTTTCTTAGTTATTTATATAGAACAGTGCCAGACAATTCAACTAGGATATTACATTTTTCTTTCTTTCTTTCTTTCTTTCTTTCTTTCTTTCTTTCTTTCTTTCTTTCTTTCTTTCTTTCTTTCTTTCTTTCTTTCTTTCTTTCTTTCTTTCTTTCTTTCTTTCTTTCTTTCTTTCTTTCTTTCTTTCTTTCTTTCTTTCTTTCTTTCTTTCTTTCTTTCTTTCTTTCTTTCCTTGTTTCTTCTTTCTTTCTTTCTTTCTTTCCTTGTTTCTTCTTTCTTTTTTCTTTCTTTCTTTATTTCTCTATCAAGTAAATTTATATGTATATAATATGATAATAAATATATATATACCTGATAGATACATACATCAGTGCTTGAAAGTTTACATACTTTCCAAATAACATTAATTCCCACTAGTAATTCAGATAAAACATAACAATAGCTAATAAATAAGAAATTACAAAATCATAACTCAAAGTTACATTTCTGTTATTCTGCAGTGTCTGTTTTATCACAGTCTCATTAGACTCTTCAGAAGAAACATTTAGAAGGCTGTTATCTAGTGATTTCATGCGTTTAAAGTCATATCTATAATCTATAATATATTTCGCCAGCTAGATAGGATTTCAGTCCTAAATATCTAGATTATATTTATTTTTAGTTCCTTAGATGCTGGGGGCCAAAGAAGAGTAAGGCCAGATTGTGTAACAGCCAATAAAGAGGGCAAAGAAATTTAAGTTTTATTAAAATAATACAGGTTTTCTCTTGCAAGAGTATCACAATTACAATTTTTTTTTTTTTACATTTTGTAGCCTTTGCTTTTCTTTTAAACTGTTGCGATCTTTCACCAGACTATGTTCTTCTAAATTTAAGTGAAGCAAAAAAAAACTTGCACACTGTCTGCATTTATATCTATGTTGTTTTACATTTTTTTTCTCACAATTGCATCTTTCCTCCATCATAATACCTTCAGCAGCTTTCTGTGCTTCCTGCGCCCTATAGAGTGGCCAACCAATAAGCAGGACTTACCGGAGGGCCGGTCCAAATGTGGACAGCACCAAACACACTAATGGGAAGGAGACAAAGCCACAGGCCACAGACATCCAGTAAACAGTAGACCACAGTCCGCGAGATGTGTGCTCTCTCCTCCATTTCACCATGCAGGTACACCGATCACAGCTGCGACTTCCTAAACTCTTTTGTGTGTTTTACCACCGGCTATGTGGCTGGAGAAACCTGAGCAACATCCAGCCTTTAGCAGCACAGACAAGCAACCTGTCTGGTCCCTGAGGAAAACAGTCAGGCTGCTCTGTTGCACCTCCAAAGACATTTAGCCATTGGGTCAACTAATAGGTCAAATAAATCTCTCTCCGTCTCTCTGTCTATCTAATGTGCTGTGCAGCCATGTGCTTCCAGTTAAGCTGTCGCTCAGTGCAGAGCAGAGGTAAAGTGAAACTACCTGCTCCTCTGTGTCTGGTGATTATTTGCTTTGTCCGTGGCGCTGCCAGATCATAAAACACTTGTGTCCACTTTTCTCCTTCCCTGCAGTCCCTGGGGTTCATTACCGTTACGCCTGCACGTGTGGCTATACAAGGCGGGCCTTTTTGTTTTTAATATCACATTGAAGCTTTCACTAACTGCATGCAGCGCAGGCCGGCATTTCATCAGCAAGCTGTAATACATTTAGATCCTTTCCCTTCATTTTCACAGCGCTGATGATCTTTGTTCTTGAAGTGAAGTGATAAATAATTAAAAAAAATTGGTTTCTGCAGGCAAAAGGGAAGAGATATGAAAGTAGACTGGAGCAGTGGATCCAGTTTCCTGTCTGAATGGCTGTTAATTAATGGAGCAGACGGAGGCAATATTTCTTTATTGGCCGAGGACTGTCAGTGTGCCAGGCAGTTCAGTGATCACAGTCGTCGGCATGCGGCCTGCCACATGCTTTTATTGTTTCAGCCCTTTTTTTTCCTTCAGTCTGAACAACTTTGAACTGTTCATATTCAGGGAAAATCAGAATAATCGCTCTCTCCTTACCCCAGCACACTTGCAGATATAAGATAAGTAATCCAAAGCAGTAATGACTGAAAAAAGATCAAGCCCTTTTTCATCCTCTGCATGAAAAGTTAGCCTGTTCTAAAGGAATCCCCCCCACCCAAAAAAAACCCCACAGGTGATTTGTCTCCGTCTGTCCGTTAGACTTCATTTGCAGCATTTAGATCAAACAGAGCTGCCTCTACTCTCAGATGAGCCCTGTGTGGTTGGACTCCAGCGCAGTCATTAACTCCCCTACAGATATCTGTGCCACACTGGCATCTACGAGAACACGCTGCAAAGTTCTGCTCTCTTTAGCAGACGCTAGTCATGCGGAGTCACTGGTGCCTTCCATAGACTGTAATTAAAGTAAATGAATGACATAAGATACCAGGAAATTGAAATGATTAGCTGTAGAACGAAAATGTCTGAGTCAATAAGGCAGTTGCATTTAACCCCGAATAAGGGGGAGAGAGTTTTAAAAGCAGCACAAGATGTTAAATTAAATTGAGTCTGTTTTCCGATGTATGGTTTCCTTTATTAAATATCGTCGTTGTTTAAACACAGATGGAGTCTAATTGTATGGTTTGAAAACAACTGAGTCTGAATCCAGGCTTTTGATCTTTCTATACTCGGTTTGCATGTTCTCTTTGAGTTCTGGTTTCCCCTCGTTTTACCCGGTTATGTCTGCCGGTGTAAGTATTAGATCTGCTCGGGGCCCCAACATATGGCAACTCCACTCGGACAAACTGTATTGCACCCGTTTCTTAAGAATCAAATCTCTTTTGGAGTCTCAACATATTTATTACCTACATTTGCTATTATTTTACCTTTCATTGGTGATCTAAAGCAGCCGAAAGTAGAAAACAATCATTCTTAGATTTGAAAGAAAGTACTGCTTTCTAAGATTGAGCTCTGCCATTTAACAAGATGCGAAAACAAACATTTTTAGCTTATTTTAATTATTTTTATTAAGATCTGAGGACAGGAAGGACAGATGGAGAATCTAAAAAGTGACTTTTGTAGAGATTTTAGACAAATAAAACAGTTATTTTACTTGTAGAAAATGAGCGGTTGTTGATGACACCAAGTTAAAAGTAGTGTAGCGGAAGCACCACACCAAGACTTCTATAATGCGGTTCTACTGGCTTTGGTTATTAACACGGACACGACTGTGACTGCTGCTGCGTAACGTCCACACTCGCATCCTAAACTCTCAGATTGGGAATCATCCCAACCTGGCAACAATGCATGTAAGACGGGAAACGTTAGCCTTTACAAGCAAAACCCCATCAGGCACTGCAACATATTTTTGCAAAATATTCGAACATAAATTTTCCAAATATAAGAGAAACGTCGTAGTTTGCTTTAAAGAAAGCATTTTAGTTTTATTAGAATTTAGTTGTTGCAAGGATTTTACAGTTTGGAGATATAGAAAATTACATCATATGCCAAGTGTCATAAGGATGTGCATGACAAGGAAGGGCGATTTATACTGCATGCATCATTTAGGTAAATAACATTGTATTACTTCTTGAGCTCTTTGAGTTATTTACTGTCACAGGTAGGTGCTTTGGTCGGAGAGTAAGTGTTGGGGCCGGTTTGATTTAAGGCGGGCCGGCCCTCACATGCTGAAATTAGGACCGGCCCTATAATAAGATTACCAGTCCGAGCCTGCCTGTAAGGATAGGTGGGTAAAGATTAGCATTTAAATACCCTGATTATTGCAAAGTATCACCTCTCTGTTTTTAGTTTCTAACTTACTGACCCTGTTTTATTCGGTCTGCCTCATTCCTCACAGCTGTATTTTTTATTTTATTTGCATACTCTTCTCCTCAGTCATCCTCTGTCTTTAGGCGTGGGCGTGTAAGGGACCGCATTCCCAGCGGGGACAGTTGGGTCCCTCTCGAGGGGAAGCAATCAGACCCAAACCTCCAAATGATGAGTGTCATCCTTTTCCCTCCTCATCCGACCAGAGGCTGTGAGTGGCGGTCGCTTTGTCCCGTCCTCACCACCACACACTGGGCTGGGGTTCTCTGTGCTAAACCCACATGTCTGGACTGGAATTACTGCAATAATGAGATGCTAGGAAGACAACAATGGCATCTGCCCCTGTTCTTAGTCACATTCAAAGCATCTTTGTAAATTCCCAACCTCAAATATGAAATAGTGAGTCAGACGCTGTTTACCAACAAATTAAACACTAGTATTTAGAAATGTGGTTGATATTACTGTTTATATTTTATAGATTGATAGATTTATAACTTGTCAATAGAAATCAATCTAAAAAAATGTTCTTTGTGTCATTTTGTGGAATGTAAGCATTTAGCTAATGAGAAAAGAAGAGGTGTCAAATAACAAAGTGCAAATACTTTGTTACCTTACTTAAGTAGAAATGTTGCCTATCTATACTTTACTGGAGTAATTATTTTTAAGACAGCTTTTTACTTTAACTCCTTTTTTTTTTTTTTTTTTTTTGCAATTATCTCTAATTTCTAATACTTTTTTTTTTTTAAATATACTTGTTTGTTTTTTTAAATTCAAGCAAATGTTCATTATGAGCTTTTGGTATAAAAAAAACATAGAAATAATCAGTTCAATCTGAAAAACTCACACAGAAAGAAAAGACAATTAGAAGAAATGTATTGATACAATTACTTTAGTTTGGCGCTCAGACCTCAGCAGGTCAGGCCTGAAAGTGGTGGTTGAGTGGAGATACATGAAGTTGGTCAGTCTGTAGACTGCTGGTTAGCGAGACGGTCTGCTGAGCTTTATGGGGAGATCCAGTGGACTGTGTGAGCTGATGCTAGAGCTTCACTCAGGGACCTGGAAGATGGAGCAGTTGAATAACACAGAGAACCATGCTTGCTCATCCATGATGAGCAAGCATGAAGCGACAGTGGAGAGGAAAAACTCTCCATTGGGAAGAATCCTTTAGCAGATCCAGGCTCAACATGGCGGTCTTCTGCCAGACCGGTTAAAATGAGATGCAGAATGCAGTAAGAGTCCAGGAGTAATGACACTCTGATGAAGCTTTAGCTAAGATGGTGGAGTTGAGACAGGGTAATCTGAATGAAGTCACAACGCATCCGCCGCCTGCGCACAGGAGCAGATGGGTTGCGGATTGGAGGCCTTATAAGATGAGCTTTTGATGCTGATTGGCTTTCGTGGAGGGGTGGTTCAAAGCTGATTGGCTGTGTTGCAGGCGGATGAAGGTGAGTAATCAGTTTATTCAGTTTAAAATGGAGCCTAGGTACAGTTTGTGTTTTCTTTTTCTATTTTAAGTGCAAATTGTCTTGTTCCATTGGCAAGACTTCTCTGTTGCCTCCTCAATCCAAGAACAAATGCACCTATTTTAAGAAAAAATTACTTATCTAGATTTCTACTTTTTCCTAGGAAACAAAGTTATACTGTTTATGATAAAAACAAAATCAAACCTCTCTCAAGTGTTTGTTTTGGGATGACTTGGCTTAATATCTGCCAGCACGCTATGGATGACATAAATCTGTAGACTTGCTTGAGGTTTTATTTTGAGTACATTTAAAGACAGACTTACTTAAGTCTGTTTTTGCAAAAGGAATAAGTCATTTGAGTGACTGATTACATTTTTGAGCATACCCCCACCCCCCACCCCCATTTGTTGTAACCTCAATGCATTTCAATTGTATTTATGCAGCACAAAATAAAAAACATATGTCCTCTCATTGGCTATGAGGTCAATTCACCACAATAATACAAACAGATTAGTAAAAGGTTTCCTATGTAAAGAAACACAGCTGACACTGTTATTGCAGGATCCATTCCTTCTCAATGAACATTTAGTAACAGTACACATTTTCTTTCATTGTGTCTTTGACTCTGCAGTGATGCAGAGGAGGGAAAACTCCCCGTGGAGGGAATATGTTGCTCAGATCTCATTAAGAACGTTTTCAGATCATGATGCTGCCACCACCATGCTTGTATCTCATGCAATAGAATAGAATTCAACTTTATTGTCATTATAGTTGTCACAACTTCAAAGCAATGAAATTCACTCTCTGCATTTAACTTATCCCTTTGGGGAGCAGTGGGCTACCACTGTGCGGCGCCCGGGAAAGGGTGCAGGGGTAAGGGTGTCGCTCACAGTGGCAGTCCATGGAAGTGGGGATTGCAATTAGAACCTCTGGGATCCAAGCGTAATGCCCTAACCACTTTGCCACCACTCCACCGTGTTGAGCATAGACTCCTTTTCTCTAAGTTTGATGCATTAATTTAATACTAAAACATCCTATTCTGGTTTAATCAGAGCAAATAATTTTGAAAGTTTTGGCCTTAAAATAACTTGGGAACTTTTTGGAAATGTAGTCAATCTGTGGACAGGCCACTTGGTTCTAGAGTTGTTTGAGTGGATATTTGCATATGCAGGTAAAATCTTTCTGAATCCTTCTTATGTTTTATGCCCTGACAATCAACCGAGTGGTCAACAGTCAGTTCCTTCGCCTTTCTTCTATACACTGGAAAAACGATCTAGAAATAAGTAAATATTTCTTAAATTAAGTGTTTTTACCTTTGAGTAGGTAAATGATATAGTTTGCCAATGGAATGAGTATTTTTACTCTTAAAATAGATAATTACCGGTAGATCAAATGCACTTGAACTAAGGTAATGCAATTGTGTTTTCTTATTTTAAGTGTAAATGTTCTTGTTCCATTGGCAAGATGTCTCTTTTACCTCCTCAATTCAAGAACAAATGCTCTTATTTTTAGAAAATATGACTTATCTAGATTTCAATTTTTTCCAGTGTAGTTACTGTTCTAACATGCACTGCAAACCGTGTGACCTTGTATAGAGAAATATGTGGGTCACACCTTTGAAACTCACCTTTAGAATACTAGAAATTACTTTGAGTATTTATTTAAAACCTTGTTTTATTACTCACTCCCTCTTTTTTCTGGATCTCTGCTGTTTGATCCAAGGCCTGTGTCCACTCAGCCGTCTCCACTAAGCACACTTCCATCCCCTCCCACCTGGCATCAGAAGAAAGGCTGCTTCTAAACTCAAGACAGAGAAAGCTGGGCCCGGTGGGCACCTTGCCACATGCACGCTCTCACAGTCTCTCGTCGCCTGTTTTGTGTATCCCCTCCTGGCCTGCGTCCTGTTCTGCCAGGCTCCTTTCTGCCTCACAAAATGACTACAAAGCTTTGGGCTGAATGGCCTGAGAGGAGACGATTCGAACTGTGATACAATAAACGGCGTTTAACACAGCTGCGCTGAAAATGATGCGGGGTAAATAAGGGTAAGGCTAAAAACTGCATCAATGAAAACTGGGTGAGGCTGCGGGTGTTGTGGCTAATTGCCAACCTGGGAGTTTCAGGCCTGCCAAGTAGTGCACAAATTGTCACATACACCAGTGGCCAAACCCAAACCACCATGACCAAGAGTGGAAGTGACATCATTCTCTATGGCTTGGCAGGCAAGAACGATGGCATTATAATAGGGATGGCGTCGCTCTTGCAGGGACAAGCCAAGACTTGGTTAACCACGAGGAGAAAGGCATAAGAGCAAAGTGACCGATAACAAAAAAAAAAATTAGGAAGTTATGTTTTTTACACTTTCACACTTCTTCCATTAATGCAATGCTCCCTGAACTTCCTAAATGTGTGTTTATAAACAAGTCTCAATATTATTGTGATGTCTGAGCTGAATTCGATAGATTCCTCTGCTGTCAGTCGTGCTTCCGCTGCAATCGGATCCCAAATTGCATTCAACAGTAAATGGAGACGAGCACAGCTCATTGTGCCTGATTCCCCCCCTCCTTAACTTCATCACCGGAGCTCTGGAAGGGGCCATGGGAGTTTAGAAACGGGTTGGTCCATTACTTAGAGAGACACTAACCTGGAGTTAGAGTGTCGTCTCCATCAGAGTCCAGGGTCTGCCTAGAAGTGTTCCCTTTGAGGCTTTAATGGACTCTGCTAAACTCATTCTCTCTCCATATTACCTTTAGGATTGCCTCCTATCTGGTTTCTGTTTACACACATGACCTCCTTTTCATCTCATCATTTCTTTCAATATTACTCCGTCATTTCATCTCTGTATTTCTGCTCCATATGGGATCCCCGCTCCATATACAGGAGCAGAAAGAAAAGGAAACTCCAGTTGAGAATTTGCTCTTAATGTTTTCCGCAGCTCCTCCCACTCAGGTCAGATTGTTGCCTACATTGGAGGAAACACCTAATTATTTCACACACAAAACCTTGTAAATTGCTGCAGATTGTCCATCTGAGGCCGTTCATTGACTGTGGAATATCTGTCGCAGTTTTTCCCTCCGCCCCTACATGTACATCTGGTTTTAATGGCCGCTAGTTAACCGCAGTCCAGTTAAAAGAGGATGGACCCAAATAATGGCAAAACCACATTGGAAATGTTTACACTTTAAGACCGCTTTTTTTTTTTCCCCCTAACAGAAGCAATTGTTTTTGTCTTTAATAATGTCTGGTTGTCATGGTTTAGTTTTGTCATTTTCTCTTTGATGTCCTGCTTCTGGTTGTGGTTCAGCACCTTTTTTTTTATCCTGCACCAATGATGTGATATAGCTCATCATTTCCTGCAACTGCTCAACTCACTTTACTTCAAATATTGCAGCAAAGGTTTATAGAGCAGTTATCAGGCGGAATTACAAACTCACAGACATTGTGTTCTGTACGGAAGCCCAAAGATGCAAAAATATAAATAAAATACCTTAATATAAAAAAGCATTACCCTTTTTGGTGGGTAGAGTTTAAACCGTTATTTTTTATTTATTGTTAGTTTTCGTTTAAAATTTGCAAGATCTGGTAAAAGTGGGAAAGGGATGGAATGAATTGAAATCTGCTAAAATAAGAAAAAAAATAGAAAAATAGAAAACACTGAAAACAAAATAACAAGATCCATTTAAAAAAGAGAAACGGTGCAATCTACTTAAAGAAAAACACAGCAACCTATTTATTCGGGCAAATAAAAACCTATAGTTCCATACAGGCTTTTGGTTATTCTGGTTTATTGCTTCATTGTATATTCCTTTATGGCTGTCTTACTGAGCCTGGTTCTCCTGGAGGTTTCTAGGTTAGTTGGAAGGAATTGTTTTCCATAGTTACCCTCAGCTACAGCAACAGCTAAGTGATGTTTATGGGATGATTTTGGCCACTATCTAAATGTTCTCTGCAGTCATTAGCTTGATCAGATTTACCTGCAGGTCTTTGCTTCTGCAGACAGGCAACAACAGATTTTTAAAAGCTTTAAAAACATAGTGTGAGTACGTTTGTTTTCTGTCTTTCCTTGCTTGCATGCCGGATCTCAACCAAGTTTCTTCCCCCAGGATTTTCCTGTCTTATCTTGCTCTTAGTGGACGATATATCGGCTTCTATTTTTTGGACAATGACCAAGTTCACGCCCCCTTTCTTAGCCCAGACAGTATTCTGCCTCACACTGTCTGCCTGTTTTTGACCCTTTCCTGTCCCACGGACTCCCCTCTGATCTCAGCAGGTCTGCACTGATATTAAAGTCTCCGCTCCAGAATCCACCTGCTGTCACGTCCTCCCACTCTTGTCTGTTTGGATTCCTGTGGAGCACCAGGAGCTTGTGTTTAACTGGGGGAGTTGAGGAATACTTCAAAACTTAGATTAATTGTAAAATCAAGTTTATCTGAGATGCTAAAGAAAGGGGTTAGCTTGTTTTCAGGTTTCCAAAGCTATCCTGTAAGACTACAGACTTGCTCAAACAGAGGAACAAAAACACTCTTTTAATTTTCTTTTTGAAATAAGTCTTAACATTTACAACTTTATATGGACCAGCTTGTTCTTTTATTGCTGGATTTCTTCATATTTTTATAGCTAAAGCTAAATTCATTCCAAGATGCTTTTATTTAGACTCGAGCATTTCCAATTGGCATGATTACATTTTGTTTTCTGTATTTCACACTGTTGTATTTTGTTGTGTTACTTCTTTTCTAAATCACTTTGTTACATCATTCTATGAAAATGTCCATTAAAATATATAAATTGGCTTTACTACAAGTTATGCAACCAGCTTTAATTCCTTATGGCCTTGTCACAACTTGAGGATTTGGCCCGCGTATGCAAAAACTGTGGTGTACGTTGGATAAGTTATGGGCAAGTTTTGTATAAGTTATGAGCATGCTGGCACACGTCGACATACGGCAAGTAGATCGAGAAAGTTTAAGTATGCTCGAGAATTTTTGACGTAAGCCAGCGTATGCTCATACGTTAAGTTACAGATAAGTTATGTGATTGCTGACATACATTAATTATAAGTTACTCATAAGTCATGGCGTCTAGCTTATATAACCTCTCCATCATAGGGTGAGCGTGAAGGTGATTGTGATGGATCATCCCTGCGTTCATGCTTACGACCCACAAACTTCCTAGTAGATATGACGCTGAATCTGCTGCGTCTGCAAACATTCTTTCTATATTATTTTTTTTTTTTTTTTTTTTTAAAACAGCAGCTACCACAACTGCAAAGTTTAGACGAATCTATTTGAGCTTTTTATGCAGGCCGGGCGCCTGTTCATGGGCATTTCATTGCCCTGCATTAAGCATAAGTTAAACATAAGTTAGGCAGGCGTTTGACATAAGTTCTGGACTGGTTATAAATACTCTATGTTTATGCCCAAAATTGAAAAAAAATACATAGAAAGTTCAACGTATGCCAGCATTTTCAAGGATTCTGGGATCATGGCATATGCTGGCTAAATCGTCAAAGTGTGACAGCACCATTAGATTGATTTTTTTTAATCCAGTTATTCAATAATCAGTTCCCATGGAGGTAAAAAGTGGGAATTTATATAGCTTGCATATCTAAAAAATACCTTTTTGAATGGAAGTGACTTAAAGACAATGGTCACCTTTTGGGGAGATAAATAATTGAAATAATTTTCCTTGTTGTTACCTGTGTTTTACAATTCTTAATATCTTCCTTTCCTTAAGTTACTGTTACGCTCAGATCCCCTTTTTTCCAATTTGCTTTCAACTATTCCCAGGGGAACAAACTTTCTACCATGCAGATGACTTGGACTTTCTGTCTCACCAAAATAAATGTGTTCATAGACAGGGAAAGGCCTTTTTTAATCCCAAAGGGCTCAAAGAATCAACCATAGTGTCTGTCTGAAAAGAAAGAGCTCATTTATCCCTCAGCGGTTCACAGGACTGTTGTTGTTGACACTTTCTTTAGATATTTGGCACTTATTAGTTCAACGTTAGACTCTAAATTAGATCATCTATGCCTTGAACCTGAGATGAAAGGAGCCCCTGCAGATTAAATAGATTGTTAGTTCTCAGAGACCCAAAGAGGGTGGGAACGAGATTCTCTTTTTTTTGGGCAGCGTCATGCCTTTTGACACGCGTGTGAGTCCGTGTGAAGGTTGCGTTCTTTATCTAGCACCAGATTGTGCGTTTCATGCTGAGCACAAACAGGGAAGGCTATTCGGCTACACAGCTGCATGTCCA
Organism: Cyprinodon tularosa; assembly: GCF_016077235.1. Lineage (NCBI taxonomy): Eukaryota > Metazoa > Chordata > Actinopteri > Cyprinodontiformes > Cyprinodontidae > Cyprinodon > Cyprinodon tularosa. Next base: position 1,820,937 of record NW_024039026.1, on the reverse strand, counting down.
CAGGCTGTTGAGTGGCCACCTCTTATCACGGCTGTAAACAACAGTGTATTGTTTGGCCAGATGAGAGCCTAACTCTCTCATTAAGGTCACTGGTTCAGAAGATGGGAACTCTGAAGCAGAAACTCATGACACTTTTAGGCCCCTGCTTAAGGGAAGACACTTGTGTTGAACTCGTGTGTGGGTACGGTGGTGAATGGAGGCTTCTCAGCAGATATACGAGCCGAACACTTTCATCTGGGGAGTGAACTCCAATCTTTTGCTCACTGCGGCTGTGGGAAACAAAATTTGGTTTAATTAGGCCTAGAAATGTGGCTTTTGTATTTAATAATATTGCTCCTTTTCTGTTGAAATATAAAGAAAATGGCTCCCTCTTGTGTTAAATGATTATAATCAGTGTTTGTCTCCTCATCCCATTTGGCTCTGCTTACAGGAATCAGAAAACTTTGTTTTATTATGGAAGGCCTTTAACTTTATATTGCTGCTGCACTTTAATTTTGATCAGTAATTATGATCATAAAGTTTGTGGATCAGCCTGAGTTCCTCTGGATGACAACACAGGAAACATCTGTGCGCCCGCAACCATCGGGCCGTGGAGCTGCTCCCCATGCGGTCGGCTGCTAGTGGAAAAACCCATAATGGCCTTTAATTGGGACTTTAATTGTGTGTGTGGTGAAGCAAAAGCATTGACTACAAAACTGGTGGTATTTGAGTGCATACATGCATCTTTTGTGTAAGTATATGTGAGGCTCACCAGATCCTCTTCCTTTCCTGGCCTGTGAATGGCTTCATTTGGAGTCAGAACATCTAGCCGTGTCAAATCATACACATCATTATCTATACTGCCAAAGGGGGAATGGTAATTGGTGAGTAAAGTGCAGTAAAATGATGCATATGCTCTTATTTGTGCAAATATAAAGATGCTTTAAGTTTGGGAGGCATCACCCATTTTAGTCATTGCAAATCCATTTGACCCAATTTATGCACGCTTTTCAAATACATTGCAGTGTAATAGCAGTAGCTGCTTTCAAAGCCTTAAAGTGATAAAGATAAGCTGCTGCAAGATGACATTTGACCTCGTAAAACTCACTCGAAAAAAACCTACTTACCATTTTATATAGTTAGAGTAGGGAAAATGGATCTGGAACGTCACATTTATTCGTCCCATTACTTGAGTTCTAATGAGATTATTTGCATGACAGTCACAGATATTGCTAACAGCTATTTATCTATTATTTTATGTTTTTTATCTACACATAAAGAGAAATCGAAAACACTAATCACTGTTTAACTTTTAACAGGTTGCATTAAAAAGGCTCTGGATGCCTAAAAAAAGGTGAAATATTTCAGTATTTAGGAACAGTCTTCCCCCTATTGGTGAAAAATAGTCCTAACTGATGACCTCCATATTGAGAATGTGTATCAAAGCAATGATGCCTGATTGGTGAAAATACAACAATGATTTTTAAACTTTTTCACCATTATGTTTAAGAAAACAAAGTCACTGGTTGCAGACTTATTTCTATGCTTCAAAATGATAATAACATAGAAATAAAACGATAATATCAGTCTATTAAGGCCTAAATATAGAAATAAAAAGAACATTATTTCAGCCGATGCAGGACTTTGAGCGTGTATGATTTCTGATAGACACTAAAGGAATAATCAGAAATGTTTCCATTATAGAAACTCAAATTGTAAAGAATTAGAAAGACATGATATTAGAAAAATCTGTTTTTCCATAAATGACTGAAGTTTTCTCCCCAAACATCAGACGTCATTTAGATGTTGGTTTTTAGGCTAAATCTGGTTGTTCCTCCACAGTCCTGATTTAGTCCATTTAGTCATTGTTTAAAAAATTAGGCTTGCATAGATGTTGCAAACCCCATTTTTCAACATCTTTTCAACAATCTGAACATTCCAACTTTTCACTTTTCAACAAATGTGGACGTCTGGACACGAATCATGTCGTCTTAACAATGTCTTCTCAAGCAGTTTTTGTTCACGGGGAAAGATTTCATTCTATGGTCAAGTCATGAGTCGATGCAATTAACTGGTTTTCCTTAGATAGAAAACTTTGAATCAATCTGACTGGATGATCTGGTGAACTGGAAAGTGCCTTGAGATGACATGTGTTTTGAATTGGCTCTATAGAAATAAACTGAATTTAATTCAATTGTAATTTTAATGTAAGACATTAGAAGAGTCATGCTAAATTAGCATCAGAAGTGCTTTAAGATCAAACAGAATAACTTGATGTAAAAACTAAGGGTTTATATTATTGCATTGGTAATCAAAAAATTCACCCATCTTTATTTAGCGACCTGACAAAATTCATATAATTAGAGAAAATAAAATGTACTTTCAGGGGTTCGAGGAGCAAATTCTTTTCTGTCTTGGATCCAATGTCGACGCATTAAGGTAAAATTAAAACTATGCCAAATTACTGATCTTTTAGCAGTTATCTCTCACTTGCAATTGTGATCGTGATTGAATCCATGTGAGCCATGTCTTGATTGGTGCACAGCTTCACAGTATTTCTTTTTTATAGTCCTTATTTGTTTTTGTATTACCTCCAATTATTTACTCTTACTGGATTGTGTCCAACATGTCCTTGGAAATGGGGGGTTAAAATACAAATATAGAGATAATATAGATTATTGTGTCACTGGTGCTCAATAAAAAGAAAATAAATAAAAAAAATAAGGGTTAACTTCCACATTTGTTGTAAAGGATTTCCAGTGACTGTTTGACATTGTAACTACTGCTTTTATATTAGTGTATAAAACTGATAATCCTCTGCATTGAAAACATCTCACATCTCCTCAGAAATTACTTCTTAAGAAATTTATTTGGAGAAAAAAGGTGGGCCATTAAAAGCATTTTGTTAGACATCAAAATATAAAATAACCTATTACTTTCTCTATACATTTTTGCAAAGTATGTGCCAGGTTTTAGTGCCAAAGACTAATTTTCTGCATCCATCTGTATGTGAAGACTTTTTGTGCTGTTATCTCCATCAGCTTCAAATTTTCTATCAATAGAGCCCTCAGAAATATATTTACTGAGAAAAATGTTGACGTATTCAAAACATATTTGCGCCCTCTGGCAAGTTAGAAGAAATTTTGCAAGGTGACATTTGACCCCATGAAATTGCTTTCAAAGAATACTCCTTAAATAGTAATCAACACACTGCCTGTTATCTCAGTGATGTGCCCTGCAAAATGAGGAAAATAGGCATGTCAGAGAGAGGGAATAAAGCGGGTGTTAACTCAAAGAAAAGCAGAGATGAAAGGAGGAGAGATACAGGAATCTGCCTGTCTTGATTTCGCTGGCTCCGCTCTGGACATGTCGGCAACGGAAAACAAGGCGCCATGTTGTTTTCCGATCGCGTCTGTGTCTCCGTTGCCTCTGTTCCGACTACCACACACACTCACCTACACACAGGCAGCCACGCTGCCAGAGGAGAGGCAGAAGCTTGTGGTTTCAGTCCAGCGACGGCGGCGAGTAGTCGGGGTGGCGACGCTTCAGGGGCAGCTCCTCGTTTTGGAGAAGCCTGTTTGTGTTGGCCCTGAATTAATAACTTTTCATTTTGTGCGGAAATGACAGGAATAGTAATTAAGGAAATGGAATGATTTTATTGGCCATGATGTTTATATTAAGTTCCAGATGTGGAGCAGCTGCCTGCACAGCACAAGGCCCTACCCCCCGAGTGCGCTATCTACAATAGAGGAACTCTTATTAGAAGAGTATGATAACAACTGCAGCCAAACTCATGTCTGTGGACATTAAAGCAAAGTATGGTATCTCATTCACGGTGTGTAGCAAACTGAACTTAAATCATGTCCCGCTTGATTAATGAAAGGTCGTCACAAAGCACCGTAAGGTCTGCTTCAAATTTATAAATCTGCCCCCAAAGGGCAATTTATTTGCAGATATAATGTTACTCTGTTTCTGAGGCTGATTTGCTTGAATGGAAAAGTTAATATTAAAAAATGGCTGTTCAGCATTTTTGGGTGGCCTCAACACGTGTGAGATCCGTGTTGTACTGCACTTCGGGGTACTTTAAATGGAAATGACAAGAGAGCTGAGATCCTCGCTCTTCTCTGACAAACTTTCAGTTTGGATTTCAAATTAAAGGCAAATTTGTGTGTTTTGAAACCAAAGATGTTTTCATAAGCTCATGAGGAGGAATGAACAAACGTTCACTGAACACTAACTTGTAATATTAATGCTATCCTGCTGAAAGGCAAACATTCCTGCATATAATCTGTGTCTCTGATGATAATTTTTACATGCATTAAATATTACAAAGGGGGAATATATATATATATATATATATATATATTACACAACTGATCCCAAAACATTTCTGAATTCTGACAACCATGACAACTCTGACAATAATTATATAAATTAGCCATGTTTGACCACTTAACTCATGTCATGATTATGGCAGAACTTATAGTAACTATCGTTTCGCTCATTTTAGGTTTGGAAATTCACCTTTCCAGTTGGTGGGAGTAGAAAGGACTCCTAGCTCAGCTCTTCCTGGTTTGGATCTGCTCTGTAGATAGACCCAATGACAGAGCTGTTCTCTTTAGAGGTGCATGTAGATCACTGTTTCAGCTGTGTCCTTTTCCTGGTCAGAACCACTGATGGAGATCTTTCTAAAAAAAACTTTAGCTGAGCAAAAATTAGCACTGAAAAGACCACATGATTTATGTGCAAACGAGGGAGGCAGAGATGAGTTCTTGCAGGTTTAATAAAATCAAGAAAGCAACAGAAACAAAGTCCAAGGACAAAAAACAGGACACCAAAAACCAGGAGACTTCAGAGAAAAACACACATGGGGATCCAAGTAAGGAGAAGAAACCTCTGCAGTTCCGAGGAGGTAAACTGCAGAGGAGATGTATATATGGGGGGACAGAACAAAGAATTGGCTAATGAGCTGATATGGAGCAGGTGTGGATAGAAGTAACTAGAAGGGAGCTAGGGAAAAGGAGACTGCCACAAGGGGGCAACAGAGAATAACTCCGATGTGGTGGATAGAGGGAGTTCTTGTTATAATGTAGGCAGCTGAATTCTGGACCAGTTGGAGTTTATGGAGTGATTTTTGAGGAAGGCTAAAGAGGGGAGAGTTACAAAAGTCCAGTCACGGCGGGACAATAACAAGTGGGAAGCTGTCAGTTTTGGAAAGAGTTGATTTAGTTCCAATAAGGAGAACTTCTGTTTTACTACTATTTAATTGTCTAAGCTTGGGCAGTTTTACAAAGGATATGTGAAAATACTGCTGTGTTTAACAGGACAAGCTTAAAATTCCATTATTTTGCTCAATATCAGTGAAGAATAATCAATATAACGCACCAGTGATGGTTTTCTTGTTAAGTTATTGCTCAGCTCATCTCATCATTCCCCTTTTGTGTCATGGTTTTGGTTCTGTTTAAGTTTTATCTCTCAGTTTTTATTAGTCTTATTTCCATTTTTGTGTTGTAGTTATTTTTGATTGTATTTGAGTTCTTAGGCTACGATCCAAATGCAGGCCTTGATGCTCAATTCTGATTTTTTTTGTGAAATCCGATTTTTTTGTGTGTTGCCGTTCACATTTCTAAATATATGCGACGTGTATGTGATCTCCTGTGTGAACTGCAGTCATGCAACGCAAGTGTCCCGCATGTGGAGTAGAGGACGCAATGACGTCACAGGCCAGCGTGCTCTTTGTTTACGGAAGTAAACATGGATGGCAGTACCGGCGCGCATCTAGAGGTCTTTTCCAACCATAAAAACTCAATCTTTTCACATGCGTAGCAACACGCAGAATAGTATTAATGATGTTCACACACAGGTCACATTTGAAAAGATCAGATTCGTATCGGATTCAGGACCACATAGCCAAGTGGCCTGGGTCGGATTGGAAAAAATCAGATCTGTGTTGTTCAGACTGCCATGAAAAGATCAGATCCAGGTCACATATGGGCAAAAAAAATTGGATTTGGGTCACTTCAGGCTGCAGTGTGAACGTAGCCTTAGATATTTATTGTTTGCCCTCTTGTGTCAGTCTTCTTTTCTCTAGCTCCCTTCTTGCCTCATCTGTTCACACCTGCTCCCAATCTGCTAATTAGCCTGGTCCTTGTTTCTCTCTCCAACATAATCTCCTCCTGTTCGGTCACTCTTGGCTGGTTTGTCAATGTTTCTTTGCCCCCTTCCTGTTGTGAGTATTCCTGGTTTTTAGTAGTTTTAGAATTTTGCTTTTGTTGAAATATTTTGGTTAATAAATCTTCAAGTAACCTCCTTCAGCTTCAGTCTGCATTTGGGTCCTCTTGTCAAAACTCCACCCCACTGTGACATTTTGGAACATGCATCTTTACACTCAATTAGATTATGTATGTATTATTGTATATGTATATTTATTATTTTAATCTTTGTATTTTTATTCCTCTTAATAAATGCCCACAGCAATGAACATTATGAGACTATTAGAAAGCTGATAGGATGATCCCAAATTGCTCAAAGAATAAACCATAGTGTCTGTACGCTTCATATGTGCGATCTGTGGATTATGATGAGCTCTCCGGTAAAACAATCTGTTTTCTTCCCAGAAAGACTTTCTTCCAACAACATGCCTGTTTTTTGGATATAATCTCTTTCTGTCTTGGATCTAATGAAAGATATACATACTAAAAAACTTTCAGGGAACTCTGTAAAAGTAAAAGGAGGGTTACATATGAGAATACTTGAGACCAGCAGATGGTGAATAGATGAGTGCAGCAAAACAAGTGAGAAAGAATAACTGAGAAACGTGAACTCTCACACTTGTTCTTTATTTACGCCAGGAGATTTAAAAGTCATAAACTGCACTCCCCCGTTGTTGTTTTGGATGTGAGTTTAAATACTGAGGAAGTGCTGAACTTCCTCATCCTCTTTCTGATGCTGGTCACTTTTCTCCTACTTACTTGAGTCATTCATTATGGAGATGTTTTCCTTATTGCATGGCAGTAGTATCGCCGTGCCCATTACTGCACCCAGTAATGTTTTGCTCTGTTGAGATGTGCTCCCATCTGGTTTCCAGTGAAAATGCATCACTCCATTAACATTGCCTGTGATCTAGAGGATGCTTTAATCTAAGACTATAAACTCCACTTAATTACATCCTCCAAAGGAGCTCTATTAGTATAATGCAATCAAACAGGGAGCACATCCATTTTGGCAAGTCAAACATGCTCAGATGGCTCCTGAAAGTGTTTACTTTTGTCTTCTGATCAGCTCATAAAATTGTGTTTAGAGGTCCCATGTTAAAATTCTGGGCTGATACTCGTAAGCTCATGGGTAAAAAATAAAACACATTGGTAATACGTGGCAGATTCTGTTTTTTAAAGCCCAAAAACAAGCATAACAATTTAGTTTCGGAGAGTCTAAACAGACTCTCTGTGTGGCGCACAGATGACTTTATGCATGACCTTTCATGCGTCTCACTTCATAACCTCCAGCCATATTCCTAATTGCTGTCTGTGTGTCGTTCCAGTTTCCAACACAGTCTGGTAAGATTTTTATCAATCTAAACTTGAATATAAAAAAAAGATGGGATAGTTTAAAATCATATACAAAGACGTTTCTGTAAAATAAAACATTTCTTATTTTTGACGTTGCGCCATGACCAAAATGAGCTGAAAAGCAGACAGCGGTTTCTCGTGGGTAAACAACATCTTTACTGGTATTTTCTATGTGTAATAACTTGGCTCTGATGACATAAACAAGCAGTTATTAAACATAATAAGTTTGAATATGATCAGCAAAATCATCTTACAAAATAAAAACTAGAAACACGCATAGGAGAAAATTACCTCCCGACTGTATATCATGCCTGCATTTAGTTATTTACTTGCCTTCAGCACCAGATAATATTCAGTGTTTGAAAACAATATGTTCAATGCTAAGCTGAATTTAGATAAAGTTGCAATGTATCAACACCTTCTTACCAAAGTTTTCTCACCCTTGGGTTCTTGTTATATAAAACCCATATGTTACATTAGTCCTACACTTCAATGTACTTAATTATACACTTCAATGTTCACTTTTATGTTGAAGTAAGACAAAAGGAAATGCATATATATTTGTAAAACTGTACTTTGATACCCCTAAATAGAATTAAGTGCAATAGATTGTCTTTAGAAGTCACATACAGTAGCAGCCATTCAAAATGGCCCTTCCCAGGCAAACGCCAGCCGAATGGGAGCCCACTTCCGTCCAACTCCCAGCAAAATCTCCTCCGACTTCCAGCCACTGTAGTGACCCCCTTTTGCATTTTTTTTTTACTCTGACCCCACCCTTTCACTGAATTACAGGGTCTGACCAGGAGATGATGTTTCTCTTTATATCTTAATGTCCACAAACCAAGACAGAAAGAATAGTTTAGTAGAATTATTGATGTTTAAAAGGGAATTGTAGGGGTCCAGCCAAGGACCAGCCAAGGGCCCTTCAAGGAAGGTGGGAAATTTTGAATGGCTACTACTGTACTTAGTATGATCAAGTCAATATGCCTGTGATGTTATCTCAGTGTACATGTGGGGGTTTCTGAAGACTTCAGGGCTTAGTTAGAACAATAGTTAACAAATAGCCTCATAAAGACCGAATAACCTATAAGAAAGGTCAGTGAAAGAGTGCTGGGAAAGTTGAAAGCAGTTTTCAGTTTAAAACCAATATTCTAAGCTTTGTACTTTTTAGCAGAGATGGGAAGTAACAAAGTACAAATACTTCGTTACTGTACTCAAGTTTATTTTTCTGATATTTTTACTTTACTTTACTACTTATTTTTATGGCGACTTTTTACTTCTACACCTTACATTTTTACACAAATATCTGTACTTTCTACTCCTTACATTTTTAAAAATTGGCTCGTTACTTTAGTTTTGAATAATTTCAATGGAGTTACCGTTATTATTTTTCACGTCATCAATACCAAATTCAATCTAATTGGATGGGAATCTACGTTGCATTTGACGCACCACTACAAGATGAATCGACAGATTTGGCGGTATTCATTCGCGGCAAATCATTGCAGCTTGGTGGCGGTGGCGTTAGCATAGTAGTATGGACAACGAGATGATTGAAAATGAACACAACGGAGATCTAGTCCTATTGGCAGACATCCATTTAAAATGTAGGCAATGGCATGAAAAAATAATAAATATATTATAAATATATATGAGAGAGAGAGAACAACAAAACAAAGAAAAATGTGAAATTGCTCTGTGAAAAACCTATTATTTTCTGTCATGCAAAAGGAATTATAAACTGGATTAAGATTACTTTTGAATGTTGTAGAACAATGCTACATGGACCATGGTGTTTCTAAAACATCAAAAACATTAGGCCCACTGCAGGTAATTGGCATGTACCACCGACTGGTATGGAGTAAGGACTTGAAAAATGTGAAACATGTTTTTGTTCTTTAAAATACATGCATAATTTTAAGGTAATTTAGTAAGGCTTAAAAGCTATTAGAAATCGAACTTCTCTTTATTAATTTAAAGAAATCCTATTCTCATGTGTTAATCAGCTAAGACTGATTGAAACATGGTGTAACTTTTTCTTCCTTTCTGTTCATTTCAGCACTTTTCTTTTCTCCAGTTAAGCTATATAAAATCTCATATATATACAGTATTTTTATAATTTTCTTCCCAATAAAGAAACCTTTTCTAATTTTTCATTCAACCTTATTGTAATATGATTTTTGTATGCTTCCTGGACATTTGTTTTTGATGCTAACTAATGATGACCTCAGTATAGGGTGGATCTTGATATCTGATTCTGTTCAATCGATTGAAGAGCTAGTAATATTGCCACTACTTCTATGTATACTGATATTTCATCACTTATTCTCTCCCATATTTGAACCCCAAACAGAAATTATGATCGCTAAATCATGATCAACTGTATTTTTCGATGCATAAATATTATATATATTTAAATTTATTTTTATTTTAGTTTTTATTTTTTACAAATTATGTATTTGGATCTAAAATGTCTCTGCTTTCTTTTTCTTTTATATTGATTTGCCATATCGATTAAAAGTGCTATATAGTTTTTAAATAATTGATCTGAAGTATGTGTTTAAAATTAATTTTGCAACTGATTTAGTTTAGAAAGATCCTTCCTATCCAAATAATTACAGACCAATTGCTCTTACTTCCCATTTAAGTAAATGGATGGAGAAAATAATGGTTAATAGATTAGGATACTATCTTGAGAAGAATAATCTAATTAATGGATATCAATGTGGATTTAGAACTGGAAGATCAACAATAGATGCTCTAACTAGAGTCAGTAATGACATAGAGAAAGCTTTAAAAATGAAGGAAATAATGATTATAGTATTTTTTGACATAGAAAAAGCATATGACTCATTGTGGAAAGAAGGATTACTTATAAAAATGAAACAGATGGGAATAGGTGGGAGAATGTATAATTGGATAGCAAATTTTCTACTAAATAGAAAAATAAGAGTAAAAATTGGGAATGACTATTCAAATGAATATAATGTTGAAAATGGAATACCACAAGGTAGTGTAATTAGTCCAATTTTATTTAATATTATGATCAATGATATATTCTATGAAACTGATAAATGTATAAAATCTGCACTATATGCAGATGATGGGGCCATATGGATGAAAGGGAAAAATATTAAACATGTTGTAGAAAATATTAAAAAAAGCACTTAAAAATTAAAAATAAAGTTGAAAAATGGTCTTATGAATGGGGTTTCAAATTATCAGCAACCAAGTCTTGCTATATGGTTGTCACAAAGAAGAGAAATATTAATATAGAAACAATAACATTATATGGACAGACTTTAGAAAGAGTAACAGAATATAAATATCTAGGTTTATGGTTGGACAGTTCTTACTCATGGAAAACACATATAGATAACTTAGAAACCAAATGTAAAAAAGTTATTAATATATTAAAGGCTGTGGCTGGAAACAATTGGGGGGCAGATAGACAGTCATTATTAAGCATATTCAGGGCTCTAATGAGAGCAATAATAGATTATGGCAGCATTATATATGGTGCAGCAGCTAAAACATCATTACAAAAAATAGAAAGATTACAGTGTAGGGCTTTACGAATATGTACAGGAGCAATAAAAACAACACCTATTAATGCTCTATTAATTGAAAGTGGGGAAACTCCACTTGAAATGAGGAGAATTAAATTAGCTTTAGCATACTGGATGAAAATTAAAAGTAATATAGATGATCATGTGAATTCAACTATTCTGCAAAATTGTTGGGAATATGTGAAGTTCCAAAGTAATGGATTTGGATGGATGGTTAGGAAATGGATTAAAAAGTATAGATTAGAAGACAAGGAAATAGCTCAATTTAACCCAATTAGCGTTATTCCTCCATGGCTAATACCTGAGGTTAATGTAGATTTGCAAATCAATACAATGAAAAATGATTGGAATATAAATGAAATAGGGATAAAAACTGATATTTATTTAAGAACTACATATAATAATTACCTTAAAATTTATACAGATGGTTCTAAGAATCTAAAAGGTTATGTGGGTTTAGGAATATATATCCCAGAGTTTAAAAAATGTATTCATAAAAGAATATCAGATCAATTGTCGGTTTTTACAGCAGAAATGGTGGCAGTTATATTAGGCTTGCAATGGGTGGAGGAGATTCGAGATTCGACCTGTGGTGTGCACAGATTCTAAAGCAGTAGTGGAAAGTATTAAGGGAGAAGGAAATAATAGAAAAGATTTGGTATTAGAAATTCATCATATTTTATTTAGATTATATAGGGGTGGCATTGATGTTTGGTTTTGTTGGGTGCCAGCACATGAAGGAGTAAAAGGCAATGAAAAGGCAGATAAATTAGCTAAAAGGGCTTTAGAGGGGGAAATAACGATTTCAATTCCTTTTGGAAAAGGGGAAGGGAGATCACTTATTAAAAGTAAAGAAATGGAGGAATGGCAAAAAATATGGAACGAAGATAAGAAAGGAAGAAGATTATATGAAGTGCAAAAGTCAGTTCGAATTCGAAACATTAATGAAAGAAACAGAAGAGAAGAAATAATAGTTAGTAGATTAAGAATAGGTCATACCTACTTAAATGACATGCTTTATTTAATAGGGAGGAAAAATAGTGATAAATGTGAGAAATGTGGTGAAAAAGAAAATGTAGAACACATACTGATGAACTGTAAGTTATATAAACACGAAAGGGAAAAATTAAAGAGAATAGTTAGAAGTATGGGGCATGAATGGAATCTTAAAGGAATATTAGGAAATGAAGGAAACATAACAGATATTCATAAACTAAGGAAAGCATTGTTTATGTATCTTAAGAATTCAAAATTAAAAAAATAGAATCTAATAGATGTCAAGTAACGCTGCTACACACTCATGTACAGTAGGTGGCGGTATGTACCTTAAAGTTGCTTGTGATCCGCCATAATAGAAGAGAAGAAGAAGAAGATTTAGTTTTGGTGGTGAACCCAAACAGTAAAGCTTTTGTTCAGCTTTATTTTCCGAAACTGAACATTAGAGCCACTCCGGTCGGTCGGTGGATGGTCGTTTGGTGCATGGCGCGTGTTTTGAAGCTGCTTATGGAGAAATGTCTTGGGCCGTGAGTAGTGAGGAAACAGGAAGCGATTCTTGTGGGATGGAAGAGGGAAATAGTGACAATGAAGGTTGGAAGATAGCAACATCAAAAAATGAGAAAAAGCGGAAAAAACAGAGATCAGTTCAAGGGGAATCTAGTTCAGAACAATCCAGTGATGATCATTCCATACATTCCACAGCACAACAAAATGAATTCAAAGTCATATTCAAAGTCGTTAATCAGGCAGACTCTTTTACAAATTGGAATCCGGTTCACTTAACAAAAACCATCAATAAACTTGTCGGAGAAGTCAGAGGTGCCAGAATTCTGTACAGTGGAGACCTGCTAATTAACTGCAGAGACAGCGCCCAGCAAGGCAAAGCAATACGGATCAACAAAATTGACGGGATAAGAGTTCAGTGCAGCCTAATGGAGAACAAAAAGATCAGCAGGGGAGTCATTGGAGGAGTTCCTCTAAAAATTTCTGAAAAAGAGATTCTGGAAAACATAAGCGGTGCAAAAGTAAAAGAAGTAAAACGGTTAAAAACAACAAGAAACGGAGAAAGATCTGACAGTTTATCTGTGCTAATTAAATTTGAGGAAGAGCAATTACCAAGCAAAGTATTCATCGGTTACATAAGCTATAATGTCAAAATCTACAATCCTCCACCATTGAGATGTTTCAAATGCCAAAAATTCGGTCACATTGCAGCAGTTTGTAAAGGGAAACAGAGGTGTGGAAGGTGTGCAGGAGAACATGAGTACGGAAAATGTGGAAAAGAAGCTAAAATAAAATGCTGTAATTGTGGTGGAGAACATACTGCTGCCTATCGCGGCTGTGAAGCAAGCAAAAGGTCTGAGGAAATTAAAAAAATGAAATTTGAGCTCGGAATAACCTACGCTGAAGCTGCAAAAAGGATCCCATCTCAGTCAGAAAAACCCAAACCTACAGTTCAACACACAGCAAATTCCAAACCTCTAGAGAAATCTCCAAAAATTAATGAAGACTCACTTATTGTTAAAAAGACAAATTTTGTTCTTTTCATGGTAGAAGTAATTAATTGTACTGCACAGACAACAAAAAAAACGGAAAAAATCAAAATAATAGTGAAGGCTGCAGAAAAATATCTGGACATTAAAGATTTGAACTGGGAGATGGTTGGAAGTATGATGGGAGGACCGATGGGACCATCAGAAACTGGCAGAGTTAAGATGACCTAGAGTAAATTAAAATTATATGGGCAAATGTGATTTAGTATTATGTTGGTTTAAGTTACACAGGTTTTTTTTTTTTTTTTTTTTTTTTTTTTTTTTTTTTTTTTTTTTTTTTTTTTTGGGGGGGGGGGGGGGTGAATCGTTTCCTGTTATCTTGCTTTACTCCATATCAGTTGGTGGCGGTAATGCACAATTCACAAGTCTGCCAACCGCCATAAAATCCCATAAGAAGAAGAAGAAGATTTAGTTTTGGTGGTGAACCCAAACAGTAAAGCTTTTGTTCAGCTTTATTTTCCGAAACTGAACATTAGAGCCACTCCGGTCGGTCGGTGGATGGTCGTTTGGTGCATGGCGCGTGTTTTGAAGCTGCTTATGGAGAAATGTCTTGGGCCGTGAGTAGTGAGGAAACAGGAAGCGATTCTTGTGGGATGGAAGAGGGAAATAGTGACAATGAAGGTTGGAAGATAGCAACATCAAAAAATGAGAAAAAGCGGAAAAAACAGAGATCAGTTCAAGGGGAATCTAGTTCAGAACAATCCAGTGATGATCATTCCATACATTCCACAGCACAACAAAATGAATTCAAAGTCATATTCAAAGTCGTTAATCAGGCAGACTCTTTTACAAATTGGAATCCGGTTCACTTAACAAAAACCATCAATAAACTTGTCGGAGAAGTCAGAGGTGCCAGAATTCTGTACAGTGGAGACCTGCTAATTAACTGCAGAGACAGCGCCCAGCAAGGCAAAGCAATACGGATCAACAAAATTGACGGGATAAGAGTTCAGTGCAGCCTAATGGAGAACAAAAAGATCAGCAGGGGAGTCATTGGAGGAGTTCCTCTAAAAATTTCTGAAAAAGAGATTCTGGAAAACATAAGCGGTGCAAAAGTAAAAGAAGTAAAACGGTTAAAAACAACAAGAAACGGAGAAAGATCTGACAGTTTATCTGTGCTAATTAAATTTGAGGAAGAGCAATTACCAAGCAAAGTATTCATCGGTTACATAAGCTATAATGTCAAAATCTACAATCCTCCACCATTGAGATGTTTCAAATGCCAAAAATTCGGTCACATTGCAGCAGTTTGTAAAGGGAAACAGAGGTGTGGAAGGTGTGCAGGAGAACATGAGTACGGAAAATGTGGAAAAGAAGCTAAAATAAAATGCTGTAATTGTGGTGGAGAACATACTGCTGCCTATCGCGGCTGTGAAGCAAGCAAAAGGTCTGAGGAAATTAAAAAAATGAAATTTGAGCTCGGAATAACCTACGCTGAAGCTGCAAAAAGGATCCCATCTCAGTCAGAAAAACCCAAACCTACAGTTCAACACACAGCAAATTCCAAACCTCTAGAGAAATCTCTAAAAATTGATGAAGATTCACTTATTGTTAAAAAGACAAATTTTGTTCTTTTCATGGTAGAAGTAATTAATTGTACTGCACAGACAACAAAAAAAACGGAAAAAATCAAAATAATAGTGAAGGCTGCAGAAAAATATCTGGACATTAAAGATTTGAACTGGGAGATGGTTGGAAGTATGATGGGAGGACCGATGGGACCATCAGAAACTGGCAGAGTTAAGATGACCTAGAGTAAATTAAAAATTATATGGGCAAATGTGATTTAGTATTATGTTGGTTTAAGTTACACAGGTTTGTTTTTTTTTTTTTTGGGGGGGGGGGGGGGGGGGGGTGAATCGTTTTCTGTTTTCTTGCTTTACTCCATATCAGTTGGTGGCGGTAATGCACAATTCACAAGTCTGCCAACCGCCATAAAATCCCATAAGAAGAAGATTTAGTTTTGAGACAACCACGGAACCAGGCCGGTGGTGGAAAAGAATATATGATGTTTTAATTCGATCTGTGTTGGACTATGGATGTATTGTTTATAAATCAGCTGCAAATTCTTTGTTGTTAGATTTAGATAGAATCCAAGCCAAAGCGCTTAGGATATGTAGTGGTGCTTTTCGAACATCTCCAGTTCCTGCTCTTCAAGTGATTACTGGAGAAATGCCACTGGACTTAAGGAGGATGAAACTGTCAATAAATTACTGGTTAAATTTACAAGGGCATGAGGAAAATCACCCTACTAAACAGATATTCAGAGAATGTTGGGAATATGGCCATAATATAAGGAGTTTTGGATGGGAAGGAAATATTTATGCAGAGTATTCTGGGATAAGTAATATAACATACTGTAAAACTGTAAGTACATCTAAAATTGCTCCATGGTTTTTCGAAATGCCAATAGTAAATTTAGAAACTAAAAAAATAGAAGAGTCTTGTGGAGGTTTGTATCAAATTATTCAGCAGCATTTAGAAGTAAGGTATGAAAATATGACACAAATATATACAGATGCATCAAAAGAGGAAAATGGTAAAACAGGAGTAGCAGTATATATTCCAAAAGAAAATATTTCTATCAAGAGAAGAACAACAGATAATTTATCAATTTTTTCAGCAGAGATGTTGGCAATTATTTTAGCATTGCAATGGGTGCTGGAGGTGAAGCCTAGAAATGTAGTTATCTGTTCAGATTCAATGTCTTGCCTGACTAGTTTTAAAAGTGGAAAATCTGAAAGCCGTCAAGATCTTTTAGATGAAGTCAGTTATTTAATGTATGGTATAAGGCAACAAAATATAAGTATTCAATTCACATGGGTTCCAGCACACAAAGGAATCTTAGGTAATGAAAAAGTAGATAAGTTAGCTAAAGAAGCAGTTAAAGTAGGAGAAATTGAATATGATGTCCCGCTAAGTAGAACAGAAATAAAAGTAATTATTAAAGATAAAATAAATAAGGTATGGCAGAAGAGATGGAATTTAGAAAAAAAAGGAAGACATTTATATAAAATACATAAAGATATTAGCATAGGATATAACAGTATAATGAGTAGAAGAGAGGAAATATGGATAAACAGGTTAAGGATTGGGCATACTAGTTTAAATGCAGGTCTAAAAATAATAGGGAAACAGCCAACGGGTAATTGTTGTTATTGCGGAGAAATCGAAGGAGTAGAACATGTGTTGATCTATTGTAGCAAATATACAAAAGAGAGGAAAGAACTGGAAAGGGTAATGGGGAGTTCAGTAAAGATGGCAGATTTATTAGGGAAGCATCAATCAGATAAGATAATTAAAGCACTTATTAAATATTTAAAAGATACAGAATTAGCTGGGAGAATTTAGTGTGTGTATGTGCGTGTGTGTAAGTATAGATAGAATTTAGTTTCATGAAGATATAAAGATATACAGACATTATATTTCTGAATTACATCTCCGTCCAGTTGATGGCGGTAATGCACACAGGATGCAAACTGCCAGAAAACTCAATAGAAGAAGAAGAAGAAGGCCGGTGGTGCATGGCGCGTGTTTTGAAGCTGCTTGTGGAGAGATGTCCTGGGCCGTGAGTAGTGAGGAAACAGGAAGCGATTCTTGTGGGATGGAAGAAGGAAATAGTGACAATGAAGGTTGGAAGATAGCAACATCAAAAAATGAGAAAAAGCGGAAAAAACAGAGATCAGTTAAAGGGGAATCTAGTTCAGAACAATCCAGTGATGATCAATCCATACATTCCACAGCACAACAAAATGAATTCAAAGTCATATTCAAAGTCGTTAATCAGGCAGACTCTTTTACAAATTGGAATCCGGTTCACTTAACAAAAACCATCAATAAACTTGTCGGAGAAGTCAGAGGTGCCAGAATTCTGTACAGTGGAGACCTGCTAATTAACTGCAGAGACAGCGCCCAGCAAGGCAAAGCAATACGGATCAACAAAATTGACGGGATAAGAGTTCAGTGCAGCCTAATGGAGAACAAATAGATCAGCAGGGGAGTCATTGGAGGAGTTCCTCTAAAAATTTCTGAAAAAGAGATTCTGGAAAACATAAGCGGTGCAAAAGTAAAAGAAGTAAAACGGTTAAAAACAACAAGAAACGGAGAAAGATCTGACAGTTTATCGGTGTTAATTAAATTCGAAGAAGAGCAATTACCAAGCAAAGTATTCATCGGTTACATAAGCTATAATGTCAAAATCTACAATCCTCCACCATTGAGATGTTTCAAATGCCAAAAATTCGGTCACATTGCAGCAGTTTGTAAAGGGAAACAGAGGTGTGGAAGGTGTGCAGGAGAACATGAGTACGGAAAATGTGGAAAAGAAGCTAAAATAAAATGCTGTAATTGTGGTGGAGAACATACTGCTGCTTATCGCGGCTGTGAAGCAAGCAAAAGGTCTGAGGAAATTAAAAAAATGAAATTTGAGCTCGGAATAACCTACGCTGAAGCTGCAAAAAGGATCCCATCTCAGTCAGAAAAACCCAAACCTACAGTTCAACACACAGCAAATTCCAAACCTCTAGAGAAATCTCCAAAAATTGATGAAGACTCACTAATTGTTAAAAAGACAAATTTTGTTCTTTTCATGGTAGAAGTGATTAATTGTACTGCACAGACAACAAAAAAAAAACTGAAAAAATCAAAATAATAGTGAAGGCTGCAGAAAAATATCTGGACATTAAAGATTTGAACTGGGAGATGGTTGGAAGCATGATGGGAGGACCGATGGGACCATCAGAAACTGGCAGAATTACGATGACCTAGAGTAAATTAAAATTATATGGGCAAATGTGATTTAGTATTATGTTGGTTTAAGTTACACAGGTTTTTTTTTTTTTTTTTTTTTTTTTTTTTTTGGGGGGGGGGGGGGGTGAATCGTTTCCTGTTTTCTTGCTTTACTCCATATCAGTTGGTGGCGGTAATGCACAATTCACAAGTCTGCCAACCGCCATAAAATCTCATAAGAAGAAGATTTAGTTTAGGTTTATAGTTACGTAATATCCGCTTCCGCGTTTCCGATTTGATCTTCTAGGGGAAAAACAACAATGGCGTCCTGTAGTGAGGTAGATGGTCTTTTTTTAACAAATTATTTACCTAACAAGTAGCAAAGCTATAAATAACAAGTATTATTTGTTGATAATGTATAATTATGTTGTTTGGAGTTGATATGACTCAGTTGAATTGTTTTAAATGTCTAGTTGGTTTGCTAAGCTATTCATCGTTAGCCGATATGCTAACCAACGTTAAACCTGTCAGATACATTGGGCTATTTAGACTGTAGTTTAAGCATGGATCGCTAAAACACATTGACTTCTGTAGGCTGTGGTTTAACTGTGGATTTCTGATCTCCGCTAAAGGATAAAGCTGCTGCTGCTGCTGAGGAAGAACAGACGGAATCGTTGGCTTCCCAAAAGAGAGAGGAAAGACTCCGTAAATTCAGAGAGTTGCATTTCAAACGGGTGAGTTGGGTAACTTTGCCAAAAAGCATTAATGACGTCGCAAAAATCCAATATTTATCATTCATTCTCGGTTAGTGGCTTTAAGAAAGACTTCATATATACATGAAATGCGAACATTGCTTTCTGTAAACCTTCTTTTTTTTTCTCCTTGCAGAATGAAGCACGTAAACTGAATCATCAGGAGGTAGTGGAGGAGGACAAACGACTGAAACTTCCCTCCAACTGGGAAGCTAAGAAATCCAGACTGGAGTGGGAGCTGGCCGAAGACGAAAAGAAAAAGGTATCTAATGCAGTCCTGTGGGAAAGCCTTCATCCATTTCTAATTTCTATAGTTAGTTTGCAAAGGCTTTCAGAGTAAGAGGTGTTAAATTTTTTTTGTTTGTTTGTTTTATCATAACTTATCTAATCACCTCAACTCTAATTTATGAAGATGTTTATTTATTAAATGCTAGAAGACATAATGTTTTTCACTTGGAGCATCACCGTAACCTTGCCACACATAAAAATACAACATTTTGTACCCTTTTTTAGATCATATCATCATCTACATGCTCCGGAAATCTTTTTTACTCTATCATGAAATGCTTGCTGGAATAAAATGCTTTTGGTTTAATGGCCTTGAGCTAAGCTACTGTATTACGCTGGGTATGGAAAGTATTCAGACCTCTTTTCACTCTTTGTTTCATTGCAGCCATTTGCTAAATTCAATAAAGTTCATTCTCATTAATTCATCTCAGTTTATTTATATAGCGCCATAATGCGGTTGTACTGGCTTTGGTTATTAACATGACATTGATTGCTGCTGCGCAACATCCACACTAACAACATCAGCAGGGTTGCAGGATGTCACTGACTCACATTTTTCAGCCCAAAAAATGTTCATATACCGCCTGGATGTATGAAATCTCACCCAATCTCAACCAAAGTCAATTGATCTCTTAGGCCATAAATCTAAAGACAATTTTTTTTTACCCATAGATGGCCATCCTAAACTGCCAGATTGGGAAACATCCCAACCTAGCAACAATGCACGTAAGATGGGAAATGTTAACCTTTAGATGCAAAACCCCATCCTGCACCGCAACATATTTTTGCAAAATATTCAAACATAAATTTGCCAAATATAAGAAGAACATTGTAGTTTGGTTTAAAGAAAGCATTTTAGTTTTATTATAATTTAGTTTGTTGCAAGGATTTTACAGTTTGAAGAAATAGAAAATTACACCATATGCCAAACGTCACTAGGATGTGCATGACAAGGAAGGGCGATATATACTGTGTGCATCATTTAGTTAGTTAATATTGTATTATTTCTTGAGCTTCTTCAGTTATTTACTGTCACAGGTAGGTGCTTCGGCTGGAGAGTTGGGGCCGGTATGATTTAAGGAGGGCCGGCCCTAGCATGCTGAAATTGGGACCGGCCCACCGGGAAAATGGCCGCTATCACAGATTAACAGTCTGAGCCTATAACAAAACGGATCCCAAAAGTCTGTTTGTTTTTTTCCCTTTTACTTTATCAGCGAACGTTGATATCCCCAGAGATGTTTCCTAGCATGAACCATATTATATTACAGCAAGAATCAGCTGGTTAAAAACAAAAGAATCGATTCACACATTGCATAAAATTGTGAAAAGCTGGCACCGTGATCAGTGATTTAACGTCTGCACTCAGCTCTTTCACTCAGACTGTACTATATGTAACATACACTGTTAACATGAATCGATTCTTAACTAACATCCTTGGTTTCATCACAAATTTTTAATATTTTGCACACCTAGTACCTTGCATGGATTTTTTTGGTTTTCCTTATAAAGTTAGCAGTATTGGTTGTCAGTATTTTGGTGCTAAATCATTTGCAGTTGATTAGCATTGTGACGACTTCTCTCATTACAAAGTCAACACCATACACCCAGATCTTTAAAATCCCTCCAATCCCTACCAAGTGTCAGATGGATGCTGAAAGTCTTTCGGTGTATTATTGGGTGGTTTATTTATTTTATTTTTTCATATTACCTGAAATATCACAAGTGCTTTATCCATGCTGTGTTTCATGGGTTTACCTATCACATACTTTAATACTGAATAGATGATTTAGATGAATGATATTGCACAGCTCTGATTAAATGTTTACCTTTAAGGAATGTGCTGCTCGTGGTGAGGACTATAACAGAGTGAAGCTACTGGAAGTAACCGCTGATGAAGCAGAGAAATGGGAGAGGAAGAAAAAGAAGAAAAATCCAGACACCGGATTTGCAGGTTTGTGACTTCGTAGTAAGAGAACTAATGCAGCCCCGTTTAGTGTCACATGACTCGTCAGTCAAATGGGACAGCCTTTATCAAAGATACCGTTGTTAAAATTAGGAGGATTTGTCCCCTTGGATAAAAAGGCTGTAGCGCCCCGGGGGCCTCCTCACCGGTTCTTTTCCTGGGAGCAAGTTATTTACTACTCTTAACTCAAACTGGGTAAAACCATATAAAAAAGACTATAAAACAGGAGTAAAAAATAACAGAGTTTATTCCAGATCAGGTCGTTACAGGACAGAGAAAAATACTTAGAGCTTGCACAGCTGTGGTCTCAAAAATCACAATCCACAATGTGAAGGAAGGCCTTCTACTCTGTCTAATCTGGCTAACAAAATAACAATGCACATGATGCATAAATGATAAACCTAACACCGTTGCTTTGAACTGATTACGATTTTAGGAAGTCGACATGAATGGCTAGAGTGGTGGCAAGATGACCAGAAACAACTAAAATGTAATTTCTGGTCATTTGGCCACATTGCACTGACAACAGCAGACTGCTGTGAGTAATGCAAAATAGTGCCCTATTCTAATATTACTTGTAAAATATAGTGACAATGCAAATTCTGTTGTTTTGAAAATAATTTTAAAGCAACTACTCTTTAAAAAAAAACAATTCATCGCTGATGCTAGTTGAAAATATTCAATACTGTTTGTTTTTTCAAATTGTCTTATATAGAGGGATTAAAGTATTCGTAGCGATTGCCCATGGGTAAAAAAAGTCACTCAAAAATAAATTGATGGTAAATAAATTTAAAAAAACAATCGAAATCCCTCTTGTTCTCGTTTGTCAGCCAATGGTAGCAAAGGAGCGCTCTTAAGCTAACAGTGTTAGATAAACAGAAGAAAAAGATGGCCAGTGTTGTTAGTGCGACCGTGCACACTACACGTTTGCCGGGAGCTATGGCAACAGCTGATTTACCAGCCTCAATAACTGACTCTGTATACGAGTTAAAAATAAGGGTTTGTGCTTTCCTCACCTAACAAGACCTCACAGCCTGGTTATCCTGCCGCAGCAGTGTGTCGCAGTGAGCTTGTCGCAGATATTTTTGATTAATGCTCAATATTGAGGCATGGTTTGTGCTATGATATTCCACGACAAAACGCAAAAGGGAGGATCATGAACTAGCTGTGGGTCTAGATACGGCCGAGGCGGTGAGGAAGCGGGGGACTTTGATGCTAAAAATAGCAAAAATTATGGGGTTTTTTTTTAGGATAAGTAGGACACAAATCCTGCCATTTTTTATTGAGGAGAGTGCAACAGTCCATCCAAGTGGAAATTAGTTTTTGAGGATATAGAACAACATATTGTTTTTCTCTTTTTAAAAAACAACAACTTGACTTTAAAGATCCAGGAGCAAAGTGGCGCTGGCTAACAGAGGCTTCTGGAAACATAGTGTTTAAAAATGGATCCTGCTATCGCCTGAGGGGTTTGTCAGTTTTTACACTGACTGATGGCTTTTTTTTTGTTTTCAGTGGGTGGAGTGTTTACAGACGTGTTCCATCCTGTTTTAATGAGGTTGAATCCCAAAGCTTAGAAGAACCACAGGGATCCCATCTTTTAATTTGGCAGCTTACCACCCACATATTCAATTTAATGATCAGTTTACTGTGTTTCTCTTCATTTTGAAGTTTAGACTAAAGACGGCAGCAGTCTCATCTATCTTCTGCTGATATAGATCTAATCTGATCTGTAAGATGTTTCACAGCTAATGTAATCACTGAACATTGTTTCACACACTGAAATCTCTGTAAGTTCCAGATTATCTTTCTCCTGGAATCCTTCTGGGAGTTTTTTAGCCGGAGGTCATCTTCAAAGGAACAAGCTTTAGATCTGACAGGTTTATTTTGGGCATGGGTAACTCTTTTCTGACACTATTTAACCCCGTCATTGAACCATTAGTAATGTAATGCAGTGTTCCAGAGAGAACAGAAGATCATCTGTAGCACAACTTTATTCGCTGTGGTGCATTGTGGGATTGTTCCAAAAAGCAATCCCATTATCATTGTCAAATTTTACTGGTGAAGATTCTCAGTCATCCAGTTCTTAGTCATTACAAGTTAAAAAACAAACCACTGGATTTTGTTTCCAAGTTGGAAGATGTTTCTCTTCCTATCAGGAAGCTTTTCCAAATCAAATGTCAGAAATAGATTTGAGTTTGAAGCTTTATACAGTAGCCCATCAAAGCCTTGTTTTTGTTTAGAAAATATGCAAAGTGAAACGGACGAACAGGTTCATAATTCTTATATATTACAGAAAACTAACACCATTTATTTAAATGATTGGATGCAAACTATTGGTTTCTCGACATACGAGGAAGCAGATTTCTCATCTCCATCACAATATTTATTTTATACCGAGGGGCTTAAAAGTTGAATCAAATCCAGTCAAAAGAAACTTTTTATTGCAGGAATGGATGAAGAGATGCTGAGTTTGGAAGGAAAGAACAAACATGGTTCATAAAAAAGCTATTTTGTATGATCTTAGTTATCCCTGTTACAAAAATCCACAACAAAAAGAAAATATTTGGGTAGAAACCGCACATATGCTGGATGCTGATGGGTTTTTTTTTTAATATGTCATATTAAATTAAGCATTCATTTACGCAAGTTTTGCAGCTATGAATTTAATAATATTCCTCGAACCACGAGGAAGTCGGAGCGGAGCAAGACGGGAGAAACAGGCTGTAGGCTTTGCGCAGCGGGGTGGAGCAGTGGTTGAGCGTATGGGATTTCAGGGTAAGTCTCTAAAAGGGGGTTGTGAAAGGGAATTGTTGGCCTGGCTGAATAGGCGGGGCCTTCTGTTCTGTTGTCTCAAAAATCTACAATGCAGCAATTGAGTTAATCCCTTCCCGCTATCGTCCCAAACCCTTTACAGAGGATCAGAAAAGCCGCTTATTCAGCCAGTCCAACAATTCCCTTTAAGTGCTCCCCCTCTTAGAGACATAGGCCGTTTCTCAATAAGTTGTGCGTTCTCATGTGCTCGTGAAACGTGACCAGCCCTAGTGCTGTTCCAGTTCACAAGAACAGCAGAACAAGAACGAACAAAGTCCCTGGATGTTGTTCTCACCCCTCCCTATTTACCCAGCATGCTTTAGTGCAGCTGCTGTTCCATAAAAGTAAGTTTTAAGATCATTTGAGCTGAGAACATTATTCTTTTAAGCATCAAGTTGAGTGGACCGTGGCAACCCGTGGAGCTCTGAGGCTAACGGCAGCCAGCCCTCTCTCGGCTGATGGCGATTTTTTTTTTTTTTTTGGCAAAATGTTCATTTGATTTGTGTTTATCTGGCTGTGTTAATTATCATTCCCCCACTAAATGAAAAAAGGCAGAATTTATTATTATCTAGAGACTATTAATAACAGGAGGTGACTAGCCGAGCATGTGCTGACGTCACGAGTACGCTTCTGGTCCAAATGAGCCATATTTATGCATGTGATCCTGTTCTCTCCAAGTCCAGACCTTCCTGTGTTCTTAAGAACATACTTGGGGAGGACACGAGTCTGTGCTCGCGTTCTTGTGAGATGAGAAACAGCAATAGACAGGTATGGGGTATTGCAGGCTAAAAAAAGAAGCCAAACGACCCCCATTCCACAGGGCTGGACCCGTTTGACCTTTTCAGTTTGCATGTTTTCTAAACAAAAACAGGGTTTTGTTGGGCTACTGTATAAAACCTGGAAATCAACGCTATTTCTATCATTTGATTTGGAAAAAGCTTCCTGGATGGGAAGAGAAACGTCTTCAAACTTGGAAACAAGGTCCAGTGGATTGTTTTTTAACTTATTTGGATTGGCAAATTTTCATAAAGCGAGCTTGAAATGTAAGGACATTGGTGCTGTTCACAGGAGGGACTCCCAGAGAGGATAGGAGGAGGAAAGTTTCTTCTCTTATCCTTCTCTAATCATCTACAGCTTGTGCCTTGCATCTGCTTGGTATTTGTTCCACTAATAATATTTAATTTTTTTGTTTTAACGGACTGCAGGTTATGCAGAGGCTCAATTCCGTCAGTACCAGAGACTCACCAAGCAAATCAGACCAGACCTGCAGAGCTATGAGAAGCAAAGGGAGGAAAGGTGAGTTAAATGGGATTTTGTAATTATTTATTTTACCAGATGTGATGTTTAATAAAGCGTGTGGTCCAACATTACGGGATAGAAGATCTTAAAATGCAGCACATCCTTCTCTAAGCTTAAAAAAATTAAAGCGATACACATCTGTCTGTTGGTAAAGCAGTTTTTTTAAGGTTTTAAAGTTCAGCAAAGCATCATGTGAGCCACTACCCAGCAGTAGATAAAACACGGGACGGTGGTGAATCTGGGAAAGGATGGCCTTCCAGGAGGACACAAGATTCTTGATTGGATAAAGAACTGCCTCGCCTGCTTCCGTTAAGATCAGCGCTCACCATTCAGCGAGATGTAAACCCTTGTTGGCTGTTATTGTTGTCAAGGGAGACACATTTAGTTATGTTTAATAGGTACCCTATGGAAGAGGATTGGGGCCACTGGAAAAAAAGAAAGTTAACCGATTTTTAAATATTATTTCATTCTGATTATGACTTTAATCTAAGAATTCTGACTGAATTATGTCAGCTAACAAACATGTTATCATCAACCTGTAGCCATGTCTGTTTTAGAGACTAAACTAGCTATCTTGTTTTTAATCACCTTCTGCTCTTCTATTAATGAAATAGCATCACTGGGGACCCATCAGGAACCTAAAAAGTCACCTAATTTCATCATTTTCCACCAATATGTTACTGGCCGTCCCAAACAGCTCACATCTTTGCATGTGAAGCTGAGTGCTCCCACATCTCTGCCGATCTACATTAAGATCCAAAATTCAGAGATTAAAGTCAGACTTCTGAGAAAAAATGTTAGAATTCTGAGATTAAAGTCAGACTTCTAAGAAAAAAATGGCAGAATTCTCAGATTAAAGTCAGAATTCTGAGATTAAAGTCAGCATTCTGAGATTAAAGTCAGAATTCTCAGATTAAATTCAGACTTCTGAGAAAACATTTTAGAATTCTCAGATTACAGTCAGCATTCTGAGATTAAAGTCAGCATTCTGAGATTAAAGTCAGAATTCTCAGATTAAAGTCAGACTTCTGAGAAATTTTTTTTTGAATTCTCAGATTAAAGTCAGAATTCTGAGATTAAAGTCAGACTTCTAAGAAAAAATGTCAGAATTCTCAGATTAAAGTCAGAATTCTGAGATTAAAGTCAGCATTCTGAGATTAAAGTCAGAATTCTCAGATTAAAGTCAGACTTTTGAGAAAAAAATGTCAGAATTCTCAGATTAAAGTCAGAATTCTCAAATTAAACTCAGCATTCTGAGATTAAAGTCAGCATTCTGACTTTTTTTCCCCCATTTTAAACTGAAATAAAAATTATTTTTCCAATGGACCTACTCTCTTCCGTAGTAACCAGTTTTTCACAGGAAGCCAGGTTGATTATATCTTCTGAGAATTTACCACAGATTTCATCTTTGTCTAACATTAATCTGTGTGAATAAAACAAGTTATGAAAGTTTGGGGCTAAATCTTTGCTTTGCACTTTATTTGAATCATACTAAAAGTATGAAAAAAGTTGATCCATTTAGAAATTGTCTGAATTAAGACCATAACTGTATAATTTCCTAAAGAAAGGGATGAATTGGAGCCGTAGGCCTGGTTTGACCAACCTAGAAGTCACCCATCATGTGTTTAATAAAGCCATTAGTATCTGCTCAGCCACGTAGTCCCCGATTTGCCCTGGGATTTGCTTGACCCAGACGCACCATCCAGAAATAATTTAAAGATTTTTAAATGTAGATGCACAGAACATGCATGCTAAGGTCAAAAAGATTTTAGTGCCTAAAGGGTTTTTAATCTTTAGCTGCTACCACATGCAGGCGTTGCAAAGGATCGGCTGTCATGGTTTTCCCTGAGGGAGCATCATAGGGATGCTCAACATCACAATGGTGGAATAGAAAAGTCTGTTTAAGTATGTTAAAATGGTGCTTATCTGAGGTTAAGTATTTCTAATTCTTTTGCCGGTGCTGCTCCACAGCGGTGAGGACTTCTACCCCACGTCCAATAGCCTGAGCTACGGCACCCATGTTCCCACAAAGGAGGGCATTGACCGCATGGTGGAGGATGTCGAGAAACAGTAAGTAACAGTTGTAAATCTTAAAAGCGGTTCTCTATTCTGCTTCTTAACCTTTGAGATAATGTGAGCTGCTAATTCATTAACAGCCTGAAAGGGCAGCTTTCTGTATAAAAAAGAGCAAAGGACTGAGACAGGAAGCCAAAGCGTAGGAAGAAACACTAAATCCTTATTATCCTTTTATTCAAAACCCCTTTAAAAAGCAAAGGTTTGGAATAGCCTCAATGCTGGCTCGCTTTGGCTAATATGAGCAACGCCCCTTTTCATTTATCACTGATGGGAGAAAGTTGAGTCAGATGTTTTTCCTACACTGGCACACCACAAATATAGTGTGGCGATACAGTAAGTGTCAGCAATGTAAGTGTGTCTCTGTGATAGACCAGAGCCTGTCTAATTAGAAAAGAAATCAACTCCAGGGTATAAATCCTGATCCAAGCTGACAGTTGGTCTAAAAATTCATAAAGGGAAGCAGTGAAGGACAGAGTAAAGGCTGGTTTTTACTCAGAAACCAGGCCGTCTGCGTGTTTGTTGCAGTTCACGCAGATATGCCCCGCCCCTCCCAGAGACACTATGCTGCACCTCACCAAAATTGTAGCTGACAGCAGGAAGGAGGCCTCTGATTGGTCAAATCTACATCTGCTCTACACTATGCTTATTTTCTATATAGATCTATAGATGTATGTACAGGTGCTGGTCATAAAATTAGAATATCATGAAAAAGTAGATTGATTTCAGTAATTCCATTTAAAAAGTGAAACTTGTATATTATATTCATACATTACATACAAACTCATATATTTCAGATGTTTATTTTGTTTAATTTTGATGATTACAAATGACAACAAATGAAAATCTCAAATTCATCATATCAGAAAATTAGAATATTACTGAAGACCAATAAAAACAAAGGATTTATAGAAATGTTGGCCAACTGAAAAGTATGAACATGAAAAGTATGAGCATGTACAGCACTCAGTATTTAGTTGGGCCTCCTTTGGCCTGTATTACTGCAGCAATGCGGCGTGGCATGGAGTCGATCAGTCTGTGGCACTGCTCAGGTGTTATGATAGCCCAGGTTGCTCTAATAGTGGCTTTTAGCTCTTCTGAATTGTTGGGTCTGGTGTATTGCATCTTCTTCTTCACAATACCCCATAGATTTTCTATGGGGTTAAGGTCAGGAGAGTTTGCTGGCCAATTAAGAACAGGGATACCATGGTCCTTCAACCAGGTACTGGTAGCTTTGGCACTGTGTGCAGGTGCCAAGTCCTGTTGGAAAATGAAATCTGCATCTCCAAAAAGTTGGTCAGCTGCAGGAAGCATGAAGTGCTCTAAAACTTCCTGGTATGTGGCTGCGTTGACCCTGGACCTCAGAAAACACAATGGACCAACACCAGCAGATGACATGGCACCCCAAACCATCACTGACTGTGGAAACTTTACACTGGACTTCAAGCAACGTGGATGAAGTGCCTCTCTTCTTTTCCTCCAGACTCTGGGACCTTGATTTCCAAAGGAAATGCAAAATTTACTTTCATCAGAGAACATGACTTTGGACCACTCACCAGCAGTCCAGTCCTGTTTCTCTTTAGCCGAGGCAAGACGCTTCTGACGCTGTCTGTGGTTCAAGAGTGGCTTGACACAAGGAATGCGACAGCAGAAACCCATGTCTTTCATACGTCTGTGTGTGGTGGTTCTTGAAGCACTCACTCCAGCTGCAGTCCACTCTTTGTGAATCTCCCCCACATTTTTGAATGGGTTTTGTTTCACAATCCTCTCCAGGGTGCGGTTATCTCTCTTGCTTGTACACTTTTTTCGACCACATCTTTTCCTTCCCTTTGCCTCTCTATTAATGTGCTTGGACACTGAGCTCTGTGAACAGCCAGCCTCTTTAGCGATGACCTTTTGTGTCTTGCCCTCCTTGTGCAAGGTGTCGATGGTCGTCTTTTGGACAACTGTCAAGTCAGCAGTCTTCCCATGATTGTGTAGCCTATAGAACTAGACTGAAAGACCATTTAAAGGCTTTTGCAGGTGGTTTGAGTTAATTAGCTGATTAGAGTGTGGCACCAGGGGCCATCAATTTTGAACCTTTTCACAATATTCTAATTTTCTGATATGATGAATTTGAGATTTTCATTTGTTGTCATTTGTAATCATCAAAATTAAACAAAATAAACATCTGAAATATATGAGTTTGTATGTAATGTATGAATATAATATACAAGTTTCACTTTTTAAATGGAATTACTGAAATCAATCTACTTTTTCATGATATTCTAATTTTATGACCAGCACCTGTATATCTAGATAGATGGGTAGATATATATATGATGTTGGCATTTGTCTTCATTCAAACATTTGGTCTAATAATCCCCAGTGTTTCAATGTGTTGCTCTGCGTCAGAAAGTCTCAGGTTTGTGTTTGAGATGCAACTGTGGAACATTAGACAAGGACTAAGCTGCCAGGGTCTGACACAGTCATTCTTTGAAGACATGGCGAACCAGGAGCTCACATATTGACAGTATTTTGCCCCAAGCATGTACATACGTGCCTGTGTTAGGTTAAGTTTTCCATTGCCACTCGCCCTGCCAAATTTAAACACATGCCCTGAAAATATTGCTTGCAGACAACTCTTGGACATGCCATGGATATGGGCCATGCTGCTTCATGTTTTTCCTTTTTTTTTTGTGATTGTCAGGATCGAGAAGCGTGCCAAGTACAGCCGGCGCAGGGCTTACAACGACGATGCAGACATCGACTACATCAACGAAAGGAACGCCAAGTTCAACAAGAAGGCCGAGCGCTTCTACGGCAAATACACAGCAGAGATCAAACAGAACCTGGAGAGAGGAACGGCCGTCTAGTCCGTCCCATCGGCTCAGAAATCTTTCTAGATGCTTTTTTCTTCTTTTCATTGAACTTTGGATTTTAAGTAATGTATCGTGTTCTGTTGGGTTAGATCTGATGTTTCTTGTACAGTATTAGAGCTTGCTATTACCCCCCTCCCCCTTTTCTTAATAAATCCAGTAATCTTGTTTCTGTGAGCTCTTACTGTGTGTGGTCTTATGATGGAAGTATTTTGAGCTTAAGGATATCAACTGCCATCAAACCTCTGGGTGTTTTCAGTGTAGCATGAGGAAACAAAGATGTTATACTGGATTTGTAAAGAGGTAATAAGCATCACCTTTATCTCAGTTTTAATTCGCCCAGGGCTGACTCAACCAGGAAAGCCTTGTGACTGGAGGCTTCAGTTCAAATGTTGTGGCATTGCACCCTCTATAGGACTGACTGATGCTGTTATTTCAAGAAAGGACTTCATATTTGCTCTGACTGAATAAAATCCTAAGTACCACCCTAAATTTAATTGAAGACTTGTGTAACTCCAGTCCTAACTTGAGTTAGGGCAGACATGAAATGTGAAATCCCAGGGTGCAAGTTAAGACATTATTGATGGATTATCCTTTTGACTTAGTTTCAGAAATGATTTAGTAGCATCTTAATGCCAGGATTCTGTCACAGGGTTTCTGCAGGTCATTAACAATCATTAAGTCTCTAAATAAGTTTTATTTAGCTGTGTTTGAGTCATGGACACTTGAAGGCATTAAAATTTTTAATAGCATTTAATTACTCATTACTGTTTAAACCCTGTGTCATACCGACCTTGTTGACAAGCAGCCACAAAACCCAAACACTAAAGTTTTTATCCCCTTTAGGGGAGCTTTAGCTAAAATATAACTTGGTATAATTTGTCATTTCCAGTAGGAACCAGATTGTATTTAATGTTTTCAAACTAATTATGTCAACTGACCTTAACAGCTCTGCAGCTAATTCTAAACAGTGACACCATGTGGTTGGTGCAGGAACTGTAATAGTATTTAATCAGCCTGCTTATTAGAAGTTTCAACCATATTCTGCATTTATTAGGGCCTTCAGGATTTCTTCAGAAACTGTTTTGTCAATTATAAACAAAAAGACAGGACTCTTATTCAGTTCTTTATTGAATGTTTAAACAATACACAGATGAAAAGGAATAATCCCACCTGAATGAATTCTTCACCGCTTCCCATTTATATCTTTAAACATCTGAAAGAAAATGACCACGAAATTACATTTACAAACTATGTACATTATTCAGTGTCCATGTACTCTGCCGTACACATGGCTTATTAAACATGTTTGCTTGGACTGGATCTTTGTCCTGAACTGATGGGAATCCAGTGGCCATAGGGCTTCCGACTTTCAACGCTGTCGACCCTGGGCGTTACCTTTGCAGGAGGCGGAGCCACCACGGTTGGTTTGGCCACAGAATTCTGTAAAGAGAACAAGGCTCACGTCAAAAATCGGTTTTGATGGCATTAGGCTGTCAAGTGTACATCTTTCAATCACCTACTTACATTAACACTGAAAGCAATTTTCCGTTCGATCCTCGGGCTGGACACACCAGGCTCTGCCTCGTCCTAATTCAAGCAGAGAAAAAAATGAAAAGTTAATCATGAGCAACAAATCGCAGTTCAACCTACAGTCAATGGACTCGGGTCTAAGGCGGATAGGATATCACTAATTTATACATATGGCACTTTCAAAACTGCAGCTTTCATGCAGCCCTTTCATTACTAAAAAAAAAACATCTGAAGGATAAACATTGAAGCTGTTATAAACATTTACTAATTAGTTTTAACTGGAAGACTGATGGATCAATGATGAAGACGCAGGTTCCCCCAGCCCCTCAGCACACATCTTGTGTACCAACTTATCTTTAGGATATGCAGAGAAGTTCTCTTGACACATGTCTGTTCTCCTTCAGCGAGTGGAAGATTCTGCTATAATAATAACCCATTTCATCTGAAAGCATAAATACATTGTAATGGCACAGAACTAACACCTAACTACAATAACGGATTTCTCTGACAAATATGGATTTATATTTTCTTATTCCATGTAGTAAGTAAGCATTAAAACATCCAAGTCAGATAACATGTCAACGCAAACAAATATGGTCGTCACCCAAGTCACATGACAGCCTTTTTATCCCAGGTGCCGATGAGTGAAGGAGACCACTGTCATGTAATCTATGAAGACAGGAATAAATACAGAGAGCATGTGTGTTCCCTCATGGGTCAGAAGATTTACAAGGAAATGTTACAAAAAAAAAAGTAGATCAAGAGCAGGTAAGGAGTCAGCTTCAATATAAACTGACCAGCAGCAAATTTAAAGAACTGAATGTTCTTTTAAGAACAAATCTGTTACCTTAATAAAACATTTTCCAGGCCAATAGTACCGTACCGTAATGGAAAGGAAACTGCTTTCCCAACCATACAAAGCCTGGAGAGACGTTTCCTTTTAAAGCTCTTTACTTTTGCAGACCACTCACCTCCACCTCAGTCTTTTGGGGCCCTTGCCTCACCCTGGTGAGTGGCTCCGGTGAGTGACGTCTGGCCTCTGGCTGCTCTGACAGGATGGGCTTCACACTTTCAGGAAGGTCCAGCTTCTCCACTCCCAGCATCCTCATTGCATTGGCCTTGGCAACTTCAAGGAGTTCCCTTTTGTCTGGAAAAAGAAAACGATTTGATTAACCAATCCCTGTTTTCTCCCATCACATTTTTAATTAATAAAAACAGCTTTACTCACCATGCACGCTTAGACTGACAGAGCGTCCTGATGACCTGGATCGTGAGCGCCCCCTGTAGGGCCTGGAAGGGGAACGAGAAAACCTGCATCTCAGCTGACTCACGGGCCTCCTGTATCTGCTCCAGCGGGCCGGTGACCAGGAGCCGGACCTGGACCTCCGCCGATAGCGGTAATATCTGTCTGCTGAGGGGGACCGTGTGTAGGAGCGAGAGTGCGCCCTGTAGCGGCGTGGAGGGGATCGGCTGTAGGAGCGGGAGCGTCCTCTATAGCGGCGGGCTGGGGATCGACTGTAGGATCGGGAGCGCGCCCTGTAGCGCCTGGGTGGGGAACGGCGGTATCGGTCGCCGCCATAACTGCGGTGGTCATCACACCGGCACCGGGAGGAGTGGCGGTGGCAACGAGGGTGGGAGCGGGATCTGGAACGCGACCTGGAGCGAGAAGATGACCTGCTCCTGGAAGAAGATGAGGAGGATGAGGATGATGACCTGTAATCACCCCGGCGACCTTTGCGCGCCCTGTAGCCAGAACCAGTGGATCGGCTGCTGGCGGAGCTGCTGACAGAGCGGGATCGGGAGCGAGATGATCCGGGGCTTTTCTGGTCGAAGATCACATTGAGGCCATCGCTCTGGCGAGCCTGAGCCATATCCGAGTGAGAGTTAACCTGTGTAGCCATCGTTCTGAGATTCTGCCAAAGGCTGCAAAAAGGAAGAAAAAAAGATATATTTTAAGTGTTTAACTCCCAACTAAAAACATAAGATGCCTTCTTAACTGAAATGACTGAAAGAGTTACGTAAACGTTACTCAATGCTGCACCCTAGCGATAGAAATGGCGTTGCGTAACTGCAGTGGCCTAACTAGAACCATGGAAATTTCCAGAAGTTAGCATAGCAAGCTAGCAGATCGACTTAATAGCTTGAGGAAGTCGTTTAAAGTCACATTTGGTTACTTTCAGGCTAGATATACGTTCAAATTAAACAACAATCAAGTGCGTTTAAATATGGTTCATTTACAAATAATAAAGCGTAAAAAAATGTTAGGTTAGGATAGTCGATGTAGTCTTACCAGTTTACGTTAGCTACGAAATCTCTTTATCAAATCGTCGACAAAAATGCCAGCTACGAAGAAAAGCACCTCAAAAAGTGTTTAAACGAAGCAACAATGTACTTTCAAAAGCGAAATATCTATGAAATATTGGATTAAGACCAAATATTTCGAAAACAAGCGCAACACTTCTTTCTCGATGTTGAGCCTCCGACCGTCGTCACTGGAATGATGGAGAAACTGCAGCAGACAGCAGCTATACCAGGGTTCTGGAATTTTCCATTCGTGAGCGTATTCAAGCGATTCGATTTTTCCAACCGGTTCATCCGTAAGAGTCTTTTCAGTTCAACTTAAGTGATTTTCTAGATGTATAACAGCTTCGTGTTGAACAATGTATATCATAATAGTATGATAAAAACAAATTTGGGCGACACGTGTCCATAAAACACCATTAGGCTACGGTGAAATAACAAAAAAAGTTCAGCGTCTGATCCGTCCAAAAATTTTGAATCAGTTCCAGCAGCCCATCTGAAAAATAGTCGAGCAGGTTGTTTTTTTTATAAGCTACAAGAGCAAAAATCATTTTTGATGAAATAAAGAAATAACATTAAAAGTGGTGTTGTAGCTACAATTTAATAACAGGAAATACTGAAATAACCCAGCGTATACAATATACAGTAATACAAATGATGCATTACTAGTCTGTTAGTGGTTTTGCTATAATCCGTTTTAAGGAAAGATTTATATATATATAAAAAAAAAAAACATCTTTAATGCATCTCGTCTCGCATCTGTCTTGTGACAAAAAAAATAAAATGATTAAGGGTTTTATTCTTCATCTGAAAATTACAGATCTAAACAGTACAGAAAGCCCTGTCTATTTCTATGTGGTTCTTCAATTTGCATTTCTGCATTTTGTAAACCTTCAAGAAAAAGATACCAAATGGAGTTTCTATTTATATATGCACAATCAAATAAAATAAATATATAATAAAATTATCTCGTGTGAATTTCAGTTTTATCGATCGCCTTTTTTATGTATAGAGATAATGGATTTTTATGACAACACTGTTAGGTTATTCCTATACTTATATGTGTGATATTTATATTTTTAATTGGAGAAAATATAAAAGATCTCGTTGTCCTTTCGCCCATTATGTCCATGCTCCCCTCCCTTGTTGCAGACGTTGCAAGGGATCTCGCGACATTTTATATAACTGCTCATGTTGACTACACATAGATTTAAAATAATAGACGCCGCAGCAATGTTTTCAGATTTACGCCAAAACTGTCGCCATTTTGTAGGAGGCATTTTTTTTTAAAACTGAAAAACCCTATGAAACAGTTTCTAGTGATTAGGTAAACTTTACAACTATAAGGTCTGTGCTGTGTTTTTCATGTAGGGACATGTATCTGGAATATATGGAAAAAATTAACAAGACGTGTTACTGATTGTGACATTTCCGCCCTCAAAACACTAGAGGAATTTATATATATCTTTATGTTAGGTTTATATTGGTGTTCAAATACAGATATTTATACAAAATCATGATATTTTTAAAAGTGAAGATCAATGTAATTTTAGCAATAATTAAATTCAGAGAGAAAAAAATTAGTTGTCATGCCCCCCTTTTAATATTTTTTTTTCATATGACAGATAAACTATTTTAGTTTTTCCTCTTTTTTACGTTTTTTTGTTTGCTTTTGTCTTAGATTTAAAATGTGACATAGAATGATTGTTTAATCATTTAAATTTTTTGAGTTGATGTTTTAATTAAGTATATTTTCCCTTTGGCTTCGTTGACAGCTATGTCCACTACTGTAATCTGTTTTTGTTTCCTCTTCAAATACAGCACCGGCACACCATCCATGTGTATCAGAATATAGCAATTGTGATAACAATTGAATAAATTTGATTGTATGATCTGGTTGAATTGTAAAGTACAGGGGAATTGACTCTATATAATTAAACTGAATTGGCTGGAATTATTAAATATAATAATTCTGAGATTAAATTCAGAATTCTGAATTTTTCCCATATTAAACTGGGATCAAATTTAAAAATCAGTCAACTTTTTTTTTTCGTGTCCCTAATCCTTTTCCGTAGATTTATACTGTCACACGTAATATCAACTTTTATATAGCATGTGGGGAAATAGTTGCTAAGAAGCAATTGCCACTCAAAAGATGGCGGAACCACCGCGTAACGACCCAAGGCAGCTTCTGCACCTATAGATCTATGTTTACTTTGCAGCTTCCTGACTCCACTGACTTTATAAAAACGTCCACTTTGCAGCCCTTCCAACGTATTCCGCCAGCCTGAAACTTTCAATCAGGTCACAAACTGCTCCAAGATGGACGTCCTCACTGTGCTGCCCTCAGCTTTTGGATATGTAATATTAACCTACCTGTACAGCTGGATTATGCTCGGTTATTTGGCTGTTAAGGTTGGCTCTGCGAGGAAGAAATACAACGTAAAGGTACATCAATTGAGAGATTTTACTAATTAAAAATGCTCATAATCACTTCATCAGGCGCTGAGAAGTTTGTCTGAATGCATTTTAATGTAATTTAATATTTCTTTGGCAGTATCCCACAATGTACAGCGACAAGGAGAATGTGTTCAACTGCATCCAGAGGGCCCACCAGAACACATTGGAGGTGTACCCCCAGTGGCTCGTTTTCCAAACAATAGCTGCCCTTGTTTATCCGGTATTTATCTTTTATTATTTTCCTGCAAAGATCCTGCGACATTTGATATAAATCTTTTCAGATGCAGAAAATAGATAGTCACTGTGACTTTGCATATTTCACTCTGCTGTTTCCTATTACCAGCTGTCTGCATCTGTGCTGGGGGCCATTTGGGTGACCAGCAGGTTTTCTTATGCCTGGGGCTACTACACAGGAGGTAAGACCCGTAATAATAATAATAATTATCTATTTGTAAGGGGAAATCTAAATGATATCTCTGCACCAAGGTGAAAGTTCGGCCACTGATTTTTTTTTTTTTTTTTTTTTTTTTGCTCCTCACCTAGTTTTGTTTAATTATTTACTTGAGATAACTTCTAGGGAAAAGGTTATTTATGGAAGGAATCAGGCTGAGCATTAAAGATTTGTGATCCCACAGCGGGTATTTTCTACGACAGAGTATTAGGGCCAGACTAGATATTTTTGCTCTTCTATTACGAGAAAAAAGTCGTAAAGTCATATTACAAGAATGAAGTCATGATACTGCAACCCTTTTCAGAAAGAACGCTTCAAGCTCCAACCAGCTTCACCAAATGGCAATTTCAATCCACTTTGACCTACTGCCCAATTTGATGCTGGTTCACTAAAAGACTTCCTTATTTGTCAAACCAGAGCCAAAGTATAACTTCACATGATGCTCAACATTCCTCAGTTTAGGAAAGAAAGTGCTTCTTTAAGGAGTTGTCATAAAATACAACTTATTTCTCGTAATTTTTAGACTTTATTCTCTTAATATTACGACTTTATTCTCGTTATTTTATGACTATTGTCGTTGTGACTTTTTTCTCATAATATTAGGACTGTATTCTCGTAACTTTACGACTTTATTCTCGTAATGTTACAAGTTTATTCTCGAAATTTTACGACTTTATTCTCGAAATTTTGCGACTTTATTCTTGTAATGTTACGCCTTTATTCTCGTAATGTTACGCCTTTATTCTCTTAATTTTACAGCTTTATTTTAAAAATTTAATGAATTCATTCTCCTAGTGTTACGACTTTGTTCTCGTAATGTTACGACTTTGTTCTCGCAATGTTACGACTTCATTCTCGTAATTTTATGACTTTGTTCTCGTAATGTTACGCCTTTATTCTCGTAATTTTACAGCTTTGTTCTCGTAATGTTACAACTTTATTTTCTGTGATTTTACGGATTTATACTCGTAATGTTACGACTTTATTACGACTTTATTCTCGTAATGTTGCGACTTTATTCTCGTAATTTTACGACTTTATTCTTGTAATTTTACGACTTTATTCTCAAAACAGAAGAAAAAAAATATCTCTAGCCTAGCCCTAATACTCAGCCGTAATTTTTAGCGTCTATTGTTGCTCTGACATGTTTTTGTTTTGTTTTTCTTTATTCCCAGATCCAGCCAAGAGGATGAACGGTGCCTACGGCTACATTGGATACTTTGGGGTCATTCTTCTGTCTATATCTATTGCTTTGCAACTGCTTGGACTTTTCTAAGAGGCTTTATTTTTTTCCGGTGTTTGCCCATTTAGTTGAAGATGAGCTAATTGCTGGCACGAATCAATTTTTTGATGTGCTTGAAAAATAAAGTCTCTGTACTTAACAACTACTTTCTATATTTTTTGTAGACCACTATTTAGAAATCACAGTTCATATGTGTTTTTATTTTTTTTTAAATGTAACCAAATTTTGTCAAAGAAATAGATGATGATGATGATGAAGATGATGATGATAGAAGTGAATTTTTTCAGAGTACTGATGTGATGAATGGGCCAAGCAGTGGAGGGTAGGAGGCTCCATGTGACTTCCACATGATTTCCCTGAAAATCCATTAGTGAGGGCATAGCACAATTTTTAACCAGTATATGTTCTGTTGCCTCGAGTGCTAATATTAAAACATGAAAATAATTTTTTTCTTTTGTCATTGTTTTTCAGTAAAATCATTGTATTTCAATTGATGTACCATTTAATTAATAAAATTACAATCATAGAGAATAAAAACTTTTCTGATCTGCTTCATTATTCACATTTTCTAATGTTCTTTTACATGGCAGGTTTAAATTGCGGTAAATATTAACTAACTTTAGATGAACCTATTTAAGCCTCTGTTCTAAAGGGGACAAAGCTCCTTATGTTTTTATACTTTTCCATTTTACTTACTAAAGTAATGACCTCTAACTTAGTTAATAAAGTAAGTGAATGTTAATACAGTAATGTTACAAAACAACGTTTTTGGGGGGGGGGTTGTAGGTGCCTTAGATTAAATGAACTTTGTGACCTAAAGAGTTGACAGATATGAGTTATTTTAATGATCACTCAGGCCAATATACAGTGATTGTCACTATTAATGCTAGGGCTGGGCTCCCCTCTTGAAATATAGACTATGTAAGTTAAGTTGGGGGATGTCGGTGGCCACGTCATGTGACCTAGAAGAATGTATCGCTTTATGGCCACAGGCTCTGATATAGTCATGGGGCTAAGGCTTTTGCTCTACTGTTTTTCCACCTGTCGACTACTGGTCATGGCTGAGGAAAGGAAAAAGTTTAAACCTTCTGAGGCAAAAAGGAGAAAACGTGTAAGGGATCGTATGCAAGGAAAAACGAGTCGACCTTGGAAAGGAGTTTGTTCGTTGGCAAAGGTTGAAAGAAGAGGCTAAGGACCCCCAAACTGATGGCAAGATAGAGCAGGGACCCCCTAATTATGTATATGGTATATATAATTAATTATATATATTTGTATATATAATCTACAATTTTATATATGATTACCTCCATGGACCCCCTAGGGGTCGCAGACCCCCTGTTGAAAACCACTGCTCTATGAGAACACACAGGTGCAAACGCAATTATCTATTTGCACAATTGGATTATATTGAATTTCACACCTATAAGTTAAATAGCCTCTCAGTTTCATTTCCAGTTTCTTTTACTCTTTTTTTTTTACATTGTTTGCATACATGAAACATTTTGAAAGTGAAAACCAATCTTTATGTAAAATTTGTTTGTTCATTTCATCTTTTGTATGTGAAACTTAAACATTCTGGAAAAGTTGGATTAAACAGAGTTAGAAAAGTTGCAAAAGAAACAAACAAAACACTCCTACTGTACAATTGAACGTCTTTACTTTTAGAAAAGTCTAACTTTCCGTATGACACCTGAAGGTAACATAATGAACAAACTGCAGCACTGTGCTTCTGCAGCATTTTTGAATGTTTTCATTAAAAATGCAAACAATAACAAAAAAACTGATAGGTTATCCTCTGAAAATATTATTTTTTTCTTTTTAAAACCCACTGTTAGTAGTAGAGATGCAGCGATCCAGTTTTTCCGATCCAATAGCAATACCTAGGCGGAGCTTATTGGCTGATACCGACCTGATCCAATAGTAGAATGGGTGAACCATAAACACATTATATTACTTTCATGCAATTCAAAACAATAAACTTTATGTATTTGAAATAAATATACTCATTAGCATTGTTTTTAGGTACATATGTTTAATTGATACTAAACCTGATGATTATTCAATTATTATTGATTGATTATTTGAAATAAATAAGCTTTAAATGAATATAGGTAATGTAAGGGTTATTTAAAAGCTATGTGTTTAAAAAATAGTAAAAGTAAATGGGAATTTGATACGTAATAAATCTATATAAATCGTCAAAGTTTGTTGAAATATTTCTGTGTGTAGTTTTAATGGAATAAAAACCAATTTAAGTGTAAATTGATAACGTGGAGGAAGATTTATTAATTCCTCGTTTTAGCCTCTTTTCATAAAGAGTCTCTTTTAGAGTTATTATCATCAAGCATGTTGTTTTTGTAGTTTTCGCTCAGTATTGTGAATCACCATCGACGCTGCTATGAAATATCCTCATGAGGGACAGTTTCAAATAAACTGTGAAGTCACAGCCACAGAAGCAGTTCTTATGTAAGTTAATTTTTTTAAATGCTTCTCCAGAAAGAAAGTGATCTGTCACAGCAATTATATTGTCATAATTGTTGAATTATCAGGTACTTCTAGCCCCCCGTTGTCATGGATGAGTGGTAGCTTCATCTTGCAGTCTTTCTCCTTAGGAGCCAATTGTTGAATATGCAACCCTTGTTTAATGCAAACTGCAGCAATGGTTGTAACTTTATTGGGTTGGTAACTCTTGACACCTTAATTCCATTTTCTAAACCTAAGGCAAGTGAATGCAGCACATCTACCAGACAGTTACTTTATTGTTTGAACTCTACATTTTCCTGCTCAGCTTGTTTAGATTAAATGCAGTTTCTAATTCTCTAAGTGAGGGGAGACAGCTCCCGCGATGGATGGACAGACAGTTATGTATGTATTTAGATGGATTCTCAAAAAAGCT
Organism: Cyprinodon tularosa; assembly: GCF_016077235.1. Taxonomy (NCBI): domain Eukaryota; kingdom Metazoa; phylum Chordata; class Actinopteri; order Cyprinodontiformes; family Cyprinodontidae; genus Cyprinodon; species Cyprinodon tularosa. Next base: position 1,779,616 of record NW_024039026.1, on the reverse strand, counting down.
TCCTGTTCTTTTATTTTCCCTGCAGTTCAGATGTATTTCATGGTCTTCTTGTCACCCAGCTTTAGTGCAAATGTGAGGGGACATAAACTTTAAGCAAAATATTAACTCCAAAAGACTTTCCCAGTTGTTGCTACAATACTACTTCTTAAGTCTTCCCTGTGTTTGCTGAGGACCATCTGTTTAAATATCTGGTTGAATGTCTGTTTACGGTGAATGTATTTATATGTTGATTTCATTTGATTGTTTTAGAATTGCTCCACTCATGAAAAAAAAGATTAGTTCTGATTAACAATCAGTATTTCTAAGCCAATCCCCTTTCTGTGCCTAAGCTTCACTGTTAAAGATCAAAGATAAAGTGCTGTGCTGTGTTACACACAGTAACCCGCCCTTCCTTATCTCTCTCTGCAGGCGCTGGAGTTTGGCTCTTTATTGGCTTCATGCTGGATTTCAGCATCATCATTGCCTCCATGCGGATTCTCTTGGTAGTGCCCACTGATCACTATTTATTCACTGGATTGCTGATTTCCCATTGGTTATATGGGGTTGAAGTGAAGCCACCGGCCGCCATATTGGTACTCCCTAGTTAGACCAGTCGCAATGTAAACAATATGTGCACTACAGCATCAAACAACAATGATGTTCTCATTTTCAGGGGGACTTAAAGATTTTTAAAATAAAGATAAATTCATCACTTTGTCACACACTTGCTGTTTCATAGCATCAGTAGATTACTTTAACTTATAATAAAAAAAAATAGGCACATTCCAATTGCATAGTCATTATGAAGTCAATGAAGTCTATATATCATGTAATATAACATATTATACAAATCACTCACAACAAAACGAATGTGTTAATGGAGTATAATGATACAGATGTGCAAGTAATACACATGTATTTATTACATTGCTATGGTAATTACATCTTACACACATATATGTATGCATATATTGATAAAAAATGAAGCAACTGAAAGATTTGACCGATTTAAACGATACACACAGCCGTTAAACTTCTTGTTTTTGCAGCCAAATGCTACACAAGTTGTCATTTTTTCTTCGTGTCTCGGTGGGAGTCGGGGGGTACCAGCATGCCGGATGGTGGCTTTACTTTTTTCGGGCAATCAGGAATCCAGTGAATAAATAGAGATCAGTGGTTGTGCCTCATAAGTGCCATTTATCCCTATTGCAATGTAGCGTTCATTAGGCAGTTCAGGTCTCAGAAAAATTAACAAAGTATAAGCACTCTAATGCAGCAGATCATCTTGCTATTATTGTGTTTTTTTGCAGAAAAGCCATCTGTATATCCTGGTGTTGCCATTTTTCCCACAAAATGTATTAATTTAGCAAAAAGAAACTTGAAACTTTTTATCTTTTCTAATTCAGAGGTTTGGTCTTCGAATCTGGGTGCACAGAAGATCTCTGGTAGTGAACGACTGATCCATGTCCTTCTAACTACGGTTAAACTCTCCACTTCTAAATTATATGAGACAACAATATTTAACTCAAATGAATTTCAATATTAACCTTTTTATCTTTTTAAATTAGAATGTAATATCTATGTTTTTACTGTATTTTAGGTAATTTAATTGAATACAAATCTCTGCAGACGTCTGTAAAGTTTAAACACTTTCAGGTTTTTGCAGCCGGATTGTATCAATGTTCTTATTGTGGTTTTTATGTTGTGTTTAGACCCAAATCTAAATAGAGGAGCTTTGCTGCAACATCTCCTTGGAACGACTCACTTCTTTATAAAACATCCTTGACATTTTGAAAACATTATAGTGGAATTATATAGAGAGATATTTTATTTATTTATTGAATCTAAACTTTTGTGTTTTTTGGATTTATTTTTCTCCAGCTTTAACAGTTCATCTGCTCTTGACTAAGTTGAATTAAATACTAAATTAGCTTATTTCACATTGCAGGTCAGACATAAGTAAAAAGTTATAATAGGGTTATAACAGTAAAGCAGTTTCGTTCTCTTCACATTGTGTCTGTTTCTTTACATCATTTAACAAGCTGCATAATAAATGAGTTGGATTGTTATCTCCTTATCATTCAGCCTTTATTTTTATTTCTTTAACACAAAAACATCTTATTTTTACAGAAATTTAAAAAAAACAACATTATAAAGTTTTATTGGGTTGCAAAGATGGATGTACTTTCAGGATCAGATCTGATCGACTTGTCTCTTCGTCTTCTTACTTTCGTACCACAAGGTTTGGAAACTGCAAAAACACAAAATATTCAAAAAATATTAATACTAACGAAGACGTTGACATTTTTTTTGTTACTTTTTTTTTGGCTTAGACGTATTAGATGATACCTCCCAGAAAGCCTGATCATCAAAGCATTTGTTGTTTTGTGGTGTTCTCCAAAATTTCCACTTCAGAAGAAATGCTTGAAAAGAGAATGAATATTGGTCAATGGCATCTTTAAAATACCCAAATCTTTGCTTTAAGTACATTTATCATAGCGTACATGCATTTTATCTAAATTTTTAAGTCTAAATAACAGATTTACATCAATTCAAACTATTGTTAAAACAATTGTTGTTTTCCTGAAGACGACTGGCTAAAGCTTAGGGATGATAAAAAGCAAGAATTTGGTATCTCTTAAAATCAACAGATCTTCTTAAACAGAAATATTTTGTGAAAGACACCGAGGCTGACAGTCATTGCCGCTGTTCACAGAAAGGAAGCCTCAAACCGGCGTTTCTAAACAATCGGGAATCTTGAGGTCAGGAAAAAAATTTAAACATGTTAGAAATTCAGTCGGCCGTCGAGGGCAAATCACTCAGTGAGCAAACAAGGATTCTTCTTCTTTGTCTCAGACGAAAACACAGAAGCATTGTGGGGCTGCGAGTGAAATGGCGTTATTTCTGTAAAATTGACAGACCATAGTAGCCACGTTTGCTCAGCCATGTCTTTGTCCAAATACGTAGTCGCCTTTTCTTTTTAGGGCTTTCAGCACAAAATTGCACAGATTGCCAAGGCAGCACATTTCCCTCTAGTGAGCTTCATATTCCTCTTCTACTCGTTCGACTTCCAGATTGACGAGTCCGAGTAGCTCCATCTCACTGCAGAGTCCGATATGTTTTTAGATGTAGAGTGTGAGCAGGTAGATCCCATCAGACTATCGGTTCGCACAGTGCGAGAACATACATTGTGAGCTGTGAACTTTTAAACCTTGTTGTTTATTCGTACAGTATGAGCTGTAACTGCATGCAACGGTTGTAAATATCATACAGTGTATGCCCGGCTTTAAAAGATTATGAGGGTTTTTTGGAGTCTCTAGTCTTGGGCTCTGGTTGGAGTCTGTACTCCTGGAGCGGCAACATCAGTATATTTATAATCTGGGCTTAAGCCGGGCGTACACTGTACGATTTTTTCACTTGTTGCGTTCAGCTACAGCTCACACTGTACGACGAAACCGCAGGGTTTAAAAGTTCACAGCTCGTGATGTATGTTCTTAGTCTGTGCAACCCGGCGCTCTGATGTGATCTACCTGCTCACACCGTACATCTAAAAACCCTGTCGGACTCAGCTCCACAGTAAAATGGCGCTACTCGGACTCGTCAATCTGGAGGCCAAACAAGTAGAAGAGGAATATGAAGCTCACTAGAGAGAAGAAGAAGAATCCTCGTTTCTGCACGCCCAATGAGCGATTTGCCCACGACGGCCGATTGAACTTCGAACATGTTTTATTTCCTCCTCACCTTACGATTCCTATCAGGAGGTGGTCGTAAGATGCTGATCGCCCCTCGTTAACCCCTGTGCACTACACAACGACCGACCAGACTGATAGTGGGCCTGAATGAAAAATTCTTGCACGACTAATAGATCGTCCTGAAAAAGGCAAAAATATCACACAGTGTAAGCCTAGCTTTAAGCTATTACATTACTTCTTTTAAGTCAACCAGGACCAATTTCAGAAATGTATTACTGCTGCGACCATCAACACCTTTGTTCATAGATGTTGGAGATCAGCCTGTGTTTCCAGTGTAGTCCTGTTTCTCTGACTGTGACTGGCTGGATGTGCTCTCCTCATCCTCTGACATGGGAGCTGGCTCAGAGCTCGTCTGCCTGGCTGTGTTTCCTGGATGTGGCCGCCTTTTGCAGTTGCCTTTTGCATCTCTGCTTATGTCACCTTGAACCCAAGTCGGCCTCAGCAGATGGCCGCTTACACTGAGCCTGGTTCTCCTGGAGGTTTCTTCCTGTTAAAAGGGAGTTTTTCCTCTCCACTGTCACTACAAGCATGCTTAGTGTGAGGATCGCCTTTGAGTCAATGAGTCGATGCAATCAACTTGGGTTCCTTAGATAGAAAACTTTGAATGAATTTGACTGGATGACCTGGTGAATTGTAAAGTGCCTTGAGATGACGTGTTGTGAATTGGTGCTATTTAAATAAACTGAATTGAATTACTGAGAAATCAAAATCCCAGGACAAAATCAAAGCTAGAGGGAAATATATTGGTGCTGGTCTAGTGTTCTTTTTCTTTCAAATGAAGAGTCAGGAGAGCCATTCCCCCGGTGGGTTAAAAGCATCCATCTCCTCTGCTGATAAACTTTAGAGAAATTCTATCATTTTCCAGCTGGATTTTTTTTATACCTGCCAACATCACTAAACATACCAGTTTAATGAATCTGGTATAACAGGGATTTATCATGCAGAACCTGAGCTTAACTCCATAGACAATGGATGACAGACAAGATGGAGACTTGGGTTTCTTATTTTTTTAACCACCAGGTTACGCTGCTAAGAAATGCAAAAACTTGCAAAAATCTTGTCTGTTTATTTGCTGTAAATCATATAATCAAAATCAACCCAAAATACACACTTAGATATTTAAGAACAAACATACCTGTTAGGATTCCCGTCAACAAGCTTACAGAGATGGTGATAAAGAGGGCGCACATGTGAAACACAACGAAACGGAGCACCCTAAAGCAAAACAAAACCATTATTTTATGGCTCTGCACCTTATTCTTATAAAGCATTTCACAATTTGGCTGCATTCTTACACCGTGTGATCATCAGAGTTCTTTATCTGCAGGATAAGCTGTACGAGCCACCCCAACAGACCAGGGAGTCCATAGGTGCTCAGGACAGCACAGGTGTCATGGCACTCATAAGCAATCAGCATTAGGCTCTGAAATCAGAATTGACTCAAGGTTTAAAGTGTAGATTTTAGGAAAGCATTGAGTTAATGTGATTTAGTAGATAAAGACCTTCAGATATCTGAACCCTACAGCTGATATCACAGCAGCAGTGAATCCGAGTGCCATGGCTTCCCACGGATGTTCAACTACCGACATGGAAACACTCACAGTAACACCACCAGAAAGAATACTTGACTGCATTTGGATCTGGGGATGGAAAATTATGAGAAATGATTGCTGACATTTCAGTTCTCCCTAAAGTCTATGGAGGCTCGGACTGGGAATGATTCTCACCTCTGGCATTTTTCCATCTACATCGGCCCGCTTATAGACCCCCAACCATTAACAAGACTTCTATAATGCAGTTTTACTGCCTTTGGTTATTAACACGGACATGACAGTGACTGCTGCTGCGTAACACTTTCACAAAGCCAGCCAGACACCCACTTACACATACAGCGCCGTCACTGACTCACGTTTTCCAGCCCAAAAAAGATTGTAAGCCGCCTGGATATACGAAATCAATTTGAACCAAAGTCTATTGATCTCTTGGGCCATAAATCTAAAGAAAATTTTTTTTACTTATAGATGGCCATCCTAAACTGCCAGATTGGGAAACATACCAACCTGGCAACAATACACTTAAGACGGGTGTCGCTATACCGATCCGTCCCAGAAGCACGATCCGTTCTGCGCATGCGCCATCAGCTCATTTGCGCATCCTGATATACATGCGGGTCGTCCTTGATTTTATTTTGTTAAAAATACCTAAATGACATGTTCCCTCCCCAAAAATAGTAAACATACTAAAATATAATGTGTTAAAGGATAAAAATGTATTCCCTGACAAAAAAGATGCCTTAAAATCTTTTCTGTTTTATCTCTCGTCTCTTCCCGATCTGCACCGGAAAATGAGATCCTACGCTACTTCCGGGGGCTTACTTTTTCGGCTTTGGATTTAAACATAAATCTAATCTTTTTGAGTTTTATGTTTTCGTTTCTTTTTAACCTTATACTATATAGTGTGTCATCTAAAGAAAGAAACAACTAAAATGCAGATAAACATAGTTTAATCATATTTTGCTGGTCTGTTCTGAACACATCTGATGATCACGTCAGAGAAGCAGTTTAATGAAGAAAATGTAAAAAGCATAAACATTGTCTCGCAAAAGTCATAAAACATTTTTTTTTACAGATGTGTACTTGAATTCTTTAGTGAGTTAAGGATAGAAATAAGCAGTTTTATTACCATAATTACATAATTTATTTTATCATTTTTGCGCATGCGCAGAATGTATCGTGCTTCGGGGACGGATCGGGTAGTGACAACGGGAAATGTTAGCCTTTAGATGCAAAATCCCATCATGCAACGCAATATATTTTTGCAAATATATTCTGACATAAATTTGCCAAATGCAAGAGGAACATCGCAGTTTGATTTAAAGAAAGCATTTTAGTTTTTTATTACAATTTAGTTTGTTGCAAGGATTTTACAAATTGAAGAAATAGAAAATGACACCATATCCCAACCGTCACAAGGATGTACATGACAAGGAAGGGCTATATATACTGCATGCATCATTTAGGCAGTTAACGTTGGATTACTTCTTGAACTTCTTGAGTTATTTACTATCACAGGTAGGTGCTTTGGCCAAAGAGTAAGTGTTGGGGGCTGGTATGATTTAAGGAGGGCCGGCCCTCACACGCTGAAATTAGGACCGGCCCAGATTACCAGTCCGAGCCTGGGTCTATGAATAAACAGGACCTGAATCCTGAAACTATACATAAAGCTGTAAAATAATAGAAAACACGCAGAGGGTCAGATCATACCGGGTTGAGTTTTCCTCTGGGACTGGAGAGCACAGCCAGAGCAGCTGCTGTCACAGCACTGACAGCCAAGGCCAGGTAGGTGTTGCACACAGCTCGCAGTTTATGGTTTTCATCCACCAGGATGGAATTAAAACTGGGCCAAAACATCCAGAGAAACAGAGTGCCTAGAAAGGCACAGGGGTTCTCTTTAGAGAGCATGATGAAGCTGGGTGTGAAGTTAAACCTTTAAACGGCAAGTTAGCATTTTTGATCCCTTACAAATGGAGTCCCCCCGCCCCCCCCTTATTTTGGCATTTGACCAGTTAGATGAGGAATTGAATGATATATTGCCTACTATAAATTAATTTTGGAAAAAAAAGTAAATTAATTGAAAAGTAAAAAATGTAATAAGCCTACCCGAAGTATATAGAAGCACATTTGTTATTTTTCTTAATATATTCGGGCAAGTTGGCGTTTCTTGTTATTACATTGACATGAATTTTTGCCACCAAACTATATAAATAAGGTCTTGTTCTGGATTCCAATAACACTATTGGGTTGAAATTTGGATTTTATAAGTATTTCACTGAGTGCCCTATAAAGGGTTAAATTCAATGACTATCTATGGATACCAATAGACATGAACACTTCTTTGGATTCAACTATTATAACTTTCTGTTAATAATCATAAGTATATGAAACTATTTTGTAGTAAAATTGTAAAATTCTATAAAATTCAATTTAATTGTTTTCTATATTTGGGTTTTTATCATGTTTGAGTTGATTGTGTGAAACTATTTTTTACTCAAGGTTGTCATACTTCAAATACCTCAAAACAGCCCATGTCTAAGTTCAGCACAGCTTAACATGACATCAAAAAATGTAGTCTCTTACCCAGCATTGAGAACAACCCAGACTTGTTGTCAAATTTCTCCTTCTCAAATCTTTTCTCCTGGGTTTTTCTGTGCAGGATCCATGTCAGCATGAGCCCAAAGAGGGAACCAAACACAAAAAGCAACATGATGCTGTTCAGGGGCCGGACCTAGACACAATAAATAACCACTTTATTATTACTACTTTGTGGAGCTGCAGTGAAAATTTGACTTTTGGGGCATTATTTTGAAGCTTTGCATTGACTAAAACTGAAAATGCTTGGACAAGTCTTACTTTCAGGAGCGTAAGGAGGAGCCATTGGTTTAAGATAAATCCAGTCACTTCCAACAGAGCAATCAGGATGAGCTGGACTTGGTTTGTCTTCCCCAATACAGCTCCAATTGATATGAGAGCAGACATGGCACACAACTCTGCATTTATAATGCTGTATGAAAAAATATTTGCCAAAAAAAAAAATTTAGAATGCAATTCTTACTATACATGCATGTTTGGAAATTAGAACATCATTAAAAAGTTTTTTTCAGTTTATTTCTTTTGATATACTGCAAAATATGTAATTAATCTCCTGGATATTTTTATTTCTTTTTCAGAAAATAGATAATAGATTTTTCCTCTCGACTTTTCTGTGTATTAATATATATTATAATAATATTTCAATTTTCTAAGAAATAAACTTTGAGGGTTTTTATGTGCTGTAAGCTCTGATCCTCAAAATGAACAGGAAAAAAAGCTTTTGAAATGAATCAGTAGTATTTTTTCTCTATTCTTGAGGCAAATAACTGTAATAAATCAACACTTTTACTGTTCTTTCACGTGCACAAGTGCATTTGATTGTTTTGATAACTGTACCTTTTTAAATCAATTCTGATTTTGGTGTTATACCAGGAATTAATGCCATTCAGTATGAGTGCCCACTGGGTGGCAATGACGGCAACAAGGAGGTTGAACCCATAGCCACTGAAGCCATACCGCACTGGGAAGGTAAACAGGAAGCCAAAACCAAGAATCAGCATCACATTCACATCCTGGAACTCTGAAAAAAAAAACAGCAGAAGCCCTCAGTCACAAATAAAGTCCAGTGAATCCACTATAATTAACAGCAGTATATCAGCATGACCTGTTAATAAATTGTAAATAATTGATAATTGACGCATATCAAAATAATTAACAGTTTTTAATCACTGTTATGGCAAAACTGAATATCATGTTGCTTGCAATAAATGTTAAACCTTACCTGGGTAAAAGTCGATGAAGGCCTCCCTGTCAAGTCTGATGAACTGTTTGTACTCAAAGCAAAGTGCAGCTATGATAAAGAATCCAGTTTGCAGAATAAGAAGTATAGGAGCCAAGCGGGAGCGAAGGCTTGGAGCGTATTTAGGAGCCATTTGGTCAGTGTTTTTTCTGCTTTTGACACATAGATGTTTGCCAAGACGGTTTGAAACTGGGCGCAACCCACTCAGCTCTTTATCAGCTGATGGACAGGAACACATGTCTGTATATTTTAAAAAGTGATAATAAAAGAATCCAACTCTTCCATGTATAATCAAATAATAATTTAAAAAAAAGGTTATGTTTATGTATTATGACCAAAAATGTAAACCAAAATAATGTTGATTTGCATACATCTCTTCAAATGATTCAATAAAGACATGATGATTATTATTGTTTTCTGTTTTAGATACATTTTATTGGCTATTTAAAAAAAATCTACTATATATACCAACTTTACATATTAACATTTTCTCATTTCTTATCTTTTTTCTCACATGCTATCTTAAACAAAGCATATATTCAGCGCCTTTGGCCCTGCCTGTCCATTCACAGCGGCCCCTGATGTAAATAGCCTCAATTGGTGGAATGGCTGTTTTTGTAAGTGACAAAAAGAACATTTTGCACCACTGGCAGCACATTCTTCCTCATAATAAAACCAAAAAGCCTTCTGGAAATATACCGCCCCTTTCAGTTTTGATTGGTTGATCAGCTTTCGTGGATTTGTTCACAAGAGATATGATTGGCTGGTTGGTGAGACGCTCCAAACGCAGTTCCTTCGTTGTCTGTGACAGAAGAGAGCGAGCTCCTTTGGTGAAATCTGATTGGTCAGTGAACCGCTCAGTCAAAGAAAACAGAAAAGCTAATTGGCTGTCCCGTCTGTCCGTCAACGTCACGTACATACAACCAAGCGCGGTTTGTGCTTATTGAGCGTGCGCTAACAGAAAAAGAGGAGGATCCTGAACTGAGTCCTTTATTTATTTCTTTCTGTTCAGCAGGGGGGGGGGGTATAATAATAACAACAGCAACACACACACCACGCTTATTTTATTTATTATCATTGTCATTATACGCAAGAAAACTGGATAAGATTATAGCTGTTACTCGAAGGCCGAAGCTAAGGGGAGGAGGATGAAGCGGCGCAATGCGGACTGCAGCAAACTAAGACGGCCCTTAAAACGGAACCGAATCACCGAGGGGATATACGGCAGGTAACTTCCACGGAACAACCTAAACACCACGGCTCTGACCAAGTTTGGACCGCGTAGAGTGAGCCGCCTCAGCGGGAGGTGTTGTTATACAAGCTAGTTGTAGATATTTGGCTGCAGGTACCATTAGCTGTTGAGCTAACTAAGCTGCTAGGCCCCATTACAGCCTGCTCTGAGCTATGTCATTGGGTTTATTTTGGAGCAGCGATACACAGTTTACTAACCCAACAGCTCAGAATATCAGTTTAAATCCCAGAAAGCTCCCGTCAAAGGTAGCCTCCTCTGTAAGGCAGCTTCACTGGAGGTTTATGTTCATCTATTGAGCTAAACTGAAACTGACAGGGTGGCTTCCTTTATTTATAGCCCAGTCAATCAGTCAATCAGCCACTAGTTTACCCTTTATAGGCCAATAGTGTTATTGCAGTCCAGGGCAAGACCTTATTTCCTTTGTAACATTAAAAAAATATGGATATTTTGATGGCAGAAGTGAACGTCAATGTAATAACAAGAAACTTGCCCAAATATATTAAGAAAAATAACTAAAGTGCTTCTATAAGAAATTCCTGAAAAACGCTCTGAGAGTGAAAGAAACTTTTTTTTTTTTGGTCAAACATAACCTTAGAGACATTAATACTGATACTGTTACTTACATTTAGTAGTTTATAAACCTAAATATATTTGTTAACCCTTTATTTCCCTTACAAGAATGAAACCCCCCCCCCTCATTTAGTGAGATCTAGAAGCACAAGATCTATATCCATCCATTCAGCAAAGATCCTGCTACATGGCTGCACATCTTATTTTGGCATTTGACCAATTAGATGAGACCTTGAATGACATATTACATACTGTAAAATGAGTTGGGAAAAAAAAGTTAAAAGCTAATTGAAAAGTTAAAAAGTTAATAAGCCCAGTAAACAATTATAGTTAGGTTTATTAATTCAAACATGTAAGTACCAGTATCAGCATTAATGCCTCTAAGGTTATGTTGGACCAAAAAAAATAATAATAATAATAATGTTTCTGGTGCTCTAAGAGTGTTTTTCATGAATTTCTAATTGAAGAACTTTTATTTTTCTTAATATATTCGGGCAAGTTGCCATTTCTTGTTATTACATTGATATAAATTTTTGCCATCAAAATATCCATGTTTCTTTAATGTTACAAAGGTAATAGGGATTTTGATTTTCAAAGTATTTCACTGGGTGCCATAGAAAGGGTTAACTAGGCTTATTAACTTTTTAACTTTACTTTTTCAATCTTTTTCAATCAGGATTTTACCTTTTTTTTCTTGTTAACTTTTTTATCCAAACTTAATTGACAGTAGCTAATATTTCATTCAAGGGCTCATCTAATTGTTTAAATGCCAAAATAAGATGTACAGCCACGTAGCAGTGTCTTAGCTGAATGGCTGGGTATAGATCTTGTGCTTCTAGACCTCACTGTGGGATGGGAGACTCAATTTCTAAGGGCAAGTGAACAAAAATGGTAACTTACCCTATAAAGGGTTAAACATTGAGGTCTGAAGATATTGGGCAGATTAAAAATTATTTTGCTGCCGTCCAAATTACCAGCTCACATTTCAGTCGTAATCCAACTGTATATCTCCTTTTAAACTAAAACAAAAGTGAGAATAATCACAGCATTAAGTAAAATCCCCCTCTCACTTCTGGATTCAATCTGACTTTATTTATATGGCACTTTAATAAACCAATAGGACCAAAGTGCATGAAAGCTGCAATGCAAACACCATAAAATCCACTACGGTTGATAAAAACATTTTAAAATGAATAAAAAAATATAGAAGATAAAAGAACTAAAACATAAAATCAACCAAAACGAACATCCCTTTGAATATGACCGTAAAAACATCCCAGCCTAGTGCTTAATCGCTTTATTAGTATATCTTTATATTATACATAATTTAATGTTTAGCTTGGACTAAGTGCATCACTTGAATTCACTGCCAATGGGCTTTAACTCATGCTTGCAACAATATTATGCCTAATACCTGATTTAAATAGGTGTGTCATGACGACAGCATTTAAAGTCATGTATGTGGGATAGAAAATAAGGTAACTACCGTATTGGAAGAGCAATAATTCTTGGATCATGTATGTTGATCATAAGTTACCTGCAGATGAGTACATAGTGTATTTTTTAAGCTAAAGTGCAACAAAAACTCTGATTAACTTGAAATAGACTCTTTATTCAGGTGAAAGTTACATTTTTTTTTCCTGTGTGGCAAGATATTAAAAACATATTTATTATCATAACTTGATTAATTTTCAGCGAAGATAAATCAATTATTTACCAATTTTTTAAGATATTTAGCTTAACATTTTAAAAGTGCTCACATATCAAATAAGTTGATTTTCTCTTGCACCTAAATTCTTATTTGGAAACAATCCTTCAGTCTTTAGGTGAATCAAATTTCAGCTGTAGGTCCCGGTTCTGTCCTTAAAGGAATAGTACACCCAAAACATGATTAGCCTTCATTTTCTACTCACCCCCATGCTGAACAACACTCTGGAGTACTTTTTTGATATCTCAAATGCATCTGGAGATCTGGGAGACTTCTTGCTGTCTTCTGACATTCAAATAATGGAGGTCTATGGCGCCCGAGACAGAAAGGTCCATAAAAGTCCACAAAAAACGTGTCAATATCCCTCCATACTGCTCGTCCAATGTATTCCAAGTGTCCTGAGTAGGTAGCATCCAGAATTTACTCGAAACGAAGTCATTTAGAATGTTTTTAGAGCATAAACAGTAGTGTATAGGATTTCCTGCAAGCGCGCACATGCGCATTCATGACGCTACGGAAGCCGGCAGACCAAACCAGATGAAAGTGCGCATTCAGCGTCTGCTCTGCCAATAATGCAAGCGTAGAAGAAGAAATGTGCTGTTTACCTGTGCAAAGAAAGAAACAACGAAAGAAAAATGTCTGAGGACTTCAGTGTTGAGGAAGAGCATGAGTTCTTTGCTGAGCTGAATGCGCTGGTTTGGTCTGCCGGCTTCCGTAGCGTCGTGAACGTGCATGTGCGCGCTTTCAGGAAATCCTATACACTACTGTTTACGCTCTAAAAACATTCTAAATGACTTCGTTTCGAGTAAATTCTGGATGCTACCCACTCAGGACATTTGGAATACATTGGACGAGCAGTATGGAGGAATATTGACACGTTTTTTGTGGACTTTTATGGACCTTTCTGTCTCGGTCACCATAGACCTCCATTATTTGAATGTCAGCAGACAGCAAGAAGCCTCCCAGATCTCCAGATGCATTTGAGATATCAAAAAAGTACTCCAGAGTGTTGTTCAGCATGGGGGTGAGTAGAAAATGAAGGCTAATCATGTTTTGGGCGTACTATTCCTTTAACACAGGGTTTCCACGGCTCATTAAAAATCATTAAAACTCATTAAATTATAAATTTTTTAATTAAGGCCTGAATTGGCATTAAAATTAAATGTGATTATTGTGGCATTTAAAATGCTCTATTTAAAAAAAAAATATATAAAAACAATTATTGGAAAAGAAGCTCGAGGCGGAGAAAAAAAAAAAAAGAATTTGAAAATGCTAATTTCAACAAAAGTGGCTGGAAAACGAGGAAGGTGTCGATGGTAAAGGTGACGAAGGATTTTGCCGTGTTTATATGAGAGTCATGGGTACTTGAGGATAGCATTAAAATTATTTCTAAGAGCATTAAATTAAAGTTACTCATTCCTGTATAAATCCTGTTAACAGGAATGGGAACAAATGTGTAGTAAAGAACATACTAGATATGTTGACTTAGACATTATCATTCCCTGTTCCCAAATTAAACATACAATAAAAAAAGGCTGTTTCAGGAAGAATGACAGGAACTGTAGCCTCCTCTCCAATATAACAACTGGCATGCAAACAGCGGAGGAGTTGCAGCTGACGGGAGCACCTATTTTATGAAGAATACGTTGGAAAGTTATTTTTGATCAGCGCTTTATAAGAACGTGTGATTAAAAACTATATTTTTCATTTCTTATTCCAGTACCTTCCTGTACCTGAAGTTCCTGGTTGTGTGGGCTCTGGTGCTGCTGGCAGACTTTGTGCTTGAGTTCAGGTTTGAGTACCTCTGGCCCTTCTGGCTCTTCATGCGGAGTGTGTACGACTCCTTCCGATACCAGGGACTGGTGAGTAGATGTGGACTATACCAACTAATTGAAGAGCCTCTATACAAACTTTATACACCAACACAAATCATAAGCTACAGAAGGCTTTCAGAAACCGTTTATTCCTCCCTCTGACAACTAAGACACAGATATGTACATCAGATTTAAAATCGAAAGAAGAATGTTGCAAAACATGCCATTAAGAAGTTCCTTCCTTCTATCTAGACCAATAAAACTAATTCTTTTTAAGCATGAAGTGATAGACCTCTGTATTAGTTTGTATTACCATTGCAAGAACCCAACCACCTTTCCTTTCAGCATACTTTGAATGAGGGTTTGCACCGTCACCTTAGCGTGTGGTTAGTGACACATAGCTGTTATGAAACATCATGGAGCAAACAAATCCAGATTTTAACCTGAAGAGAATAGCTTCGTTTTAACTGAAACGTTATTTTCATTCTCAGTTGTGAAGCAATTTCGAAATGTCATGAATAAAGATAAGAAGTGGAAAAAAAGGACTAATGATCCAACACCATGTAAATCCTTTTACTACATTGCTAGAGCTGGGGGATTAATAGAGTTTCCTGTTTTTTGAAATATCTGGATTTTTTTTTTCCATGGATGACATCAGTTGTTTACATTTAGCTCTCAGATGTGCGTTCATAACTAAGAACTATCTCAATGCACGGCCCTACCACTTGCAAACATTTAGTGTGTTATATTATTGTTGTGAAACAGACATGCTTTAGATGCATGTTTCACAGTTCGAATTTAGTTCTCTAAATTAAGGTCACTTCTTAGAGGGGCCAATTGAAATAAAAGCCAGTTTTTGAAAGTAAAGTTTCTCATTTGCTGTTATGAATCTTAAGGGAGGAAAAAGATTAATCCTATTTGGTAGGAAAAAAACAAATAGATATATATATTTACCCAAATCTACCAGCCTTATCTATTGCTAAAGCAGAAGGAACCCAACATTTCTTGCAATATGATTTTTATCTGAGCTGTTAGATGTGATGTGACTGTTGAATTGAACATTTAAAAAACAGCTTTCATTTTTACAATAGAATGGAAACGAGCATAAAATCAGGAAGTGTTTTAACTTCACTGTGTAATAAAAGTATTTCTGACCTTATCACAATTATTTCCTCATTTCTGTAGATTACCCGAAGTAACTGATATTATTTTGAAAAGCTTATTGTTACCTTTTTTTTGCCAACATGCAAAGCTAACACAATATGCCCTCTAACTTCTCACCAGCAATTCTTTAGTTTGTTTTCAACTCAATTTCTGTATAAAACAAAAACTCACAACAGATCCTGTCTTAGAGAAAAAAATGTTTTGTCAAGGATTTATATTTATGTGTTTATTAATCAGATCTGTTAGATTTTATACATGAATAACTAATGCAGTCCAGTCATGCAGACTTAGTCAGAATTTATTGTGCAGGTTTACATTTTTATTTGAAGAAACCACCTTGGCTGAATCAAGACTTATTTTAGAGTTATCCCAACTAGGGCTGAACGATTTTGCCAAAAATCTAAATTGCCATTATTTTTAACAGAATTGCATTTGCGGTTTTATTTTGGATTTCCTTTACCCTAAACCCAAACTTGCCAGGTTTTTTTTTTTTTTCACCACCGCCTTTCAGTTTTTGAAATCCTTCTTATCCAGAGTCATTTGTTGTAGGACTTTACTGTCATCTTTGTGTCTAAAAGGGCTTCTACTTGTGTGCACGGAGCTGCATGCTAGCTGCAAAACTACCTTTCATTGTGGCGACAAAGACATTTCATGTGTTTTACCGCCGAGCGTGAACTGCAGTGTCTTACACTTGTTAAATATAGTGTGATTATAATTGGTTTCCTCTGCGATCTGAAGATAGTGTTTTGTTAAATTGCGATTATATTGCAAATGCAAATACTGGCCCAGCCCTAATCCCTACTCTTCATCAAGTCCAGTGTTTTTCTGGTCTTTCCAAGTTAAAACTTTCTCTTCTCTGGTGATTTTTAGGCTAATCTGAATATATTTAGTTTGATAAATGTTTTATCTTTAGCGTGTCACTTACCAACCGGTAAATATGAAAGTTATCATCGAATAACTTGAAATAGTGGCATGGCTTCAAAGGTTACTAAGAATAGATTTTAGTTTTTATTTACTCCAAAAAAAGTCAAGCTTGCTAACGAGCTAACATTTTAATCCATATTTCTCATAATTTACTCGCTGTGTATATAAAATAATATACAATAAAAACATGGATTTTATTTGTGCATCCCCGTCTTATACCAGTATTTTCCTTAATGATGAAAATATTTAGCTCTGATCAGGTTTCCACGACTAATAGATATATTAGGGGTGGAACGGTTCACAAAATCCACGGTTCGGTTCACGGTTTCGTGGTCACGGTTTTCGGTTCGGTTCGGTATATGTTGATTGTTAGGAAAAACCCTAAGCTGACATGTTGTTCATGTTGCTGTTAGCATAAACAACACGTGGTGCACAATGCTTGCACACTGTTGCACATTTATCCACAACTTTCTTTCCGCCGTCATCGTAGGTCACTCTAAATGCAAAGTGGTCCCATACAGCAGACCTATAAAGTGCTGCTGGCGCGTCTTCCAACTCCTGTTCTTTCCCACTCGCCATTCTCCATAACAACTGATTTTTTTTCTGCTACACCCGGCTAAGCTGCTTTGATTCTTCTTCTTCTTGTTTACTACTGGTGGTTGGCTTTGGTCGCAGTACCGCCACCTTCTGCTCTGGAGTGTACACGCGTTGCCTGTGATAAAAAGGAGCCACGCATGAACCGAACGAAACACACGCGAACCGAACCGAGATAGTCGAACCGAACCATTCCATCCCTAATATATATATATGTATATATATATATATATATATATATATATATATATAAAAGAAGCTGAAGTTAATTTAACAAAGCTCTGTTTTTCATTTCATACTCATAAAAGACTCAGCCTGTTCTTGTTTGAATATTTTGTGTCGGTGTTTGTTATGTTTCTCCATGAGATGACAGAGAACCAGAAGGTAATATTTTCACATGAGTTTTACTGGCATTCCTTTTGTTTTTTAGATATTCTAAATCAAAGCTAAATCTCTACCAGCTTCCTGTGGTCTTTATCTGCAGCTGAATGTCGAATAAAATGGGGGAAAAAAGCGCTGAATGTTGAAAAAACTGTAAATCATATCTCAGTCTTATGTTTACATTTGAACACCATGTTTACATTTTATCAGTGCTGCACTTTAAGAATCATGGAAAGGTCTTGAAGCTGTACTGAATGAAGTTTCGTCTTGTATGCACCCTGTGTACAAAATGACAAAGTTTGTCTAAGACTTTGTTGTGTTTCACAAACAATTGTTCTCCTTAATACTTTCTTAAAATTAGATTTTTAATTATGATAACTATTAAGAGAGTATGGTGGATCTATATATGTCATTTTGTACTGGGAGTCTTAGTGTCCCCTCTGCTTTCTGTTACAGGCGTTTTCAGTATTCTTTGTTTGCGTGGCGTTTACCTCCGACATCATTTGCCTCCTCTTCATCCCGGTCCAATGGCTGTTCTTTGCTGCCAGTACCTATGTGTGGGTGCAGTATGTTTGGCACACCGGTAAGTTCCCCATGTTTGATTCTCTTTAGATTTTCTAATTAATTGCAAAAAAAATAGGTTATGATGCCTGTTTTTGTTTCCTGACAGGTTTATAGTATTAATCAGATCTTTTGACAATGAACTTATGTATCTAATTTTATCTTTTATTTAATGTATTTATTAGCAGCTCACATGTTCGTCTTGTTTCACCTGAAATTCCTGAATATTTTCCAAAAGGAATGCATCGGGATTGTGTGAAACAAGTGCTTATTTCTTTGTTTCCTCGCTTGTAAACATGAGATTTATTTCCCAAACTTTTGCATGTTTGACGTACATGAGCTGATGACCTGTCAGACTGATTTAATAGCGGTTGCCTGACCAGAGGCCAGGTGTCGGATTGTAATCCAAGAGCCTGCTGGTAGCAAAGGGGGGGGAGTGGTTCCCAGTTGCTTTCCAAACTCACCAGCAACATTCAGACTCGCAGCATGTCATAGGAGTATAAATATCTTATTGCACCCCACAGCTTGGTGCTGAATGTTGACAGTGCAGTGCTGCCAGGAAACAATGGGTTGAGTCTACATCAGGGCAGACTACATCCCTGCTGGTTATAGCATGGACATGGAAAGATCAAGTCTAGCCCTGAATTACAGAGAAGGAAAAGTTTTTAGATGTGAAGCATGTCAGATTGTATTTAAAGTTGTAGGGAAATCCTATTTAAATGTCAAATCATTCTGACTTAAACATGTATATAAATGTACTCTTTTTCAGACGATGTTGTCCCAAAATGTAGAAAATTTTTATTTAAAAAAAGTCCTGTCTTAAAATCTGTGTATTTTTTTTCGTCATCTTATGCAGGCCAGATCGTTTTATGTCAACTTGTACACCTAATTTCCAATCATATATCAATCGGTCATCTGTCAATCAAATTTTTTCGGTCATAGCATCTTGATTCATATTTCGCAGCCAATATACGCACCAGCTGAAATAAGAAATAAGAATCATCTACTTGAACATTGAGTTCCGTCCCAGTGTTCACAGGGATGGACGTCTGTGTCTTCGGCAGGCGTTGAGCTAACAGAACTGGCAGCGTCGCGAGGCAAGGGCTCAAACATGTACGTGTCACGATTTGGTGGTGTTGGTAGAGGACCCAAACGCAGAGAAGAGTTGGTTGGGATGAATTTATGTGTTTTAATGGGTTTTCAGGTTCTGAGGCAGGAGGTAATCAGGCTCTGAGGCAGGAGTCAAAAATCCAACAAAATATCTCACAAGACAGGAGTCAAAAAATCCAACAAAAATATCTTACAAGACAGGAGTCAAAAAATCCGACAAAAATATCTTCAGAACCAGAATCTAGGAGACATCAGGAAAAAACCAAAACTAAGAACCAGGAAGAGACAAGGAAGGACGACAGAGAACTGACCAGAGGTTTGATGAGATGTTAGACGAGGATCCAGCAAACAAGAACTGAAGAGGGAGGGTTTTTAAAGGGGACAGAGACGAGGAGAGAGCTGACGAGGAAATTGGCAACAGGTGCTAGCAGCACAGAGAAAACAGCAAGGGAGGACAGAGCAGAGAACAGAGCTAGGGATAGAGGACACAAGAGGGCAGCAGAGGACAACAAATGGAAAACCTGGAGGACAGGAACTAACAAGAAAACAACAAAATAATAATTAGACATTAAAACAAGAAGCAAAGTATGACTGAATACTCTAAATAAACATAACAAAACCAAGACTGTGACAGTACCCCCCACTTAAGGGCGGATCCCAGACGCCCTAAAATGTCCAGAAACAAAAACAACCCACCCAGGGTGGGCGGAGGGGGAACCAGGAAGGAGGGCACGAAAACAAAACAGAGTCCAAAAATCAACCCACCCAGGGTGGGCGAGGGCAACAAAAAGTCTCTGGAGGCAGACGGAGAAGAGTCTCTGGAGGCCGGCCGCGGGGCCGGAGGCGAGGAAGAGTCTCTGGAGGCCGGCCGCGGGGCCGGAGGCAAGGAAGAGTCTCTGGAGGCCGGCCGCGGGGCCGGAGGCGAGGAAGAGTCTCTGGAGGCCGGCCGCGGGGCCGGAGGCGAGGAAGAGTCTCTGGAGGCCGGCCGCGGGGCCGGAGGCGAGGAAGAGTCTCTGGAGGCCGGCCGCGGGGCCGGAGGCGAGGAAGAGTCTCTGGAGGCCGGCCGCGGGGCCGGAGGCGAGGAAGAGTCTCTGGAGGCCGGCCGCGGGGCCGGAGGCGAGGAAGAGTCTCTGGAGGCCGGCCGCGGGGCCGGAGGCGTGGCAGGCGCTCTGGGGGCCGGCCACGGGGCCGGAGGCACGGCAGACGTTCAGGTGGCCGGCCGTTGGTCAGGCAACGAAGGGGGACCATTGGAGGACGACGTCTCCGTTGCAGCAGGAACCTCGGAGGAGGACGACGTCTCCGTTGCAGCAGGAACCTCGGAGGAGGACGACGTCTCCGTTGCAGCAGGAACCTCGGAGGAGGACGACGTCTCCGTTGCAGCAGGAACCTCGGAGGAGGACGACGTCTCCGTTTCAACAGCTCAGCAACAGTCTCTGAGGGGACCGCGGACCGCGGCTCTGGAACAGGGTCCGAGGAGGCCGTCAGCTGCGGCTCAGGAACAGGCTCAGAGGTGGCCGCCAACTGTGGCTCAGGAACAGCCTCTGAGGTGACCGCCGACTGCGGCTCAGGAACAGCCTCTGAGGTGGCCGCCGACTGCGGCTCAGGAACAGCCTCTGAGGTGGCCGCCGACTGCGGCTCAGGAACAGCCTCTGAGGTGGCCGCCGACTGCGGCTCAGGAACAGAGGGGCCCGCCGATTGCGGCCCCTGGACAGGAGCAGGGGAGCCCGCCGTTTGCGGCCCCGGGTCAGGAGCAGGGGAGCCCGCCGACTGCGGCCCCGGGTCAGGAGCAGGGGAGCCCGCCGACTGCGGCCCCGGGTCAGGAGCAGGGGAGCCCGCCGACTGCGGCCCCGGGTCAGGAGCAGGGGAGCCCGCCGACTGCGGCCCCGGGTCAGGAGCAGGGGAGCCCGCCGACTGCGGCCCCGGGTCAGGAGCAGGGGAGCCCGCCGACTGCGGCTCCACCTCAGGAACAGGGGAGCCCGCCGATTGCGGTTCCACCTCAGGAACGGAGGAGACCACCGACTGCGGCTCCACATCAGGAACGGAGGAGACCACCGACTGCGGCTCCACATCAGGAACGGAGGAGACCACCGACTGCGGCTCCACATCAGGAACGGAGGAGACCACCGACTGCGGCTCCACATCAGGAACGGAGGAGACCACCGACTGTGGCTCCACATCAGGAACGGAGGAGACCACCGACTGTGGCTCCACACCCAGCATGGAGGAAACTGCCCATGGTAGCACAGGTTCAGTCTCTGAGGTGGCTTGAAGTTCCCGCAGAGGGGTCTTGGCAGTTTGGGGCACCCGCTGAGGTGTATCTTCACTAACCCCGATCTCAGAAGCCTTTCGAAAAGTATGCAGAGCAGGCTCAGGGGTCTCTGGACGGCACAGAGCAGGCTCAGGGGTCTCTGGACGGCACAGAGCAGGCTCAGGGGTCTCTGGACGGCACAGAGCAGGCTCATGGCGACGCCGTCTCTTACATCGGGGGGTCTTAGAAACTGGGCTAATGGGTTCTGGTTTTACGCTAACTGGTTTGGAAATGGATTCATACACTAAACTGGTTGGTATGTGAACTGGTTCTGAGGCTAGAAAATCAGGCGAGGTAACTGGCTCTAAAACTAAGGGGAAAGATGTACTAAAGTGATCAGAAGCTAGGTTTGCAGGTTCACTAACTGGTTCTGACTCAAGGCTAACAGGTCTGCTAACGGGTTCGGACGCTAAGCTAACTGGTTTACTGACCGATTCTGGCTGGGGAGGAGAGATACGAGGTGGCATAAACGGGAAAAGAACATCTCTATCCCCATAATAGAAATTCCAGAGATCAGACTCCTGAATGTGGGGAGCTCTGACTGTCTGGGGTTTTATGGCTAGAGAAGCAGCAACGCTAACTGGAGATACAGAATTACTTCCGGGTTCTGACGCTAATGATTGTGGAATGTAATGGGCTGAAAAACTGGAGATGCGTGAATGATGGCGGGTTCTGAAGCTAGTGGAACAGAAACGCTACCGGGCTCTGGAACTAAAGGAAAAGAAGTGTTAACAGAAACTGGAGAAACAGGGTGACTGACGGACTCTAAAGCTAAAGGAACTGGTAAGCTAACTGGTTCTGAGGCTAACGGAAACGGATCACTTCCGGGTCCTGAAGCTAGGGAAACTGGATGGCTAACGTGAGCTGGAGAAAACGGAACGCTGGCAGACTCAGAGGCTAGAGAAACAGGAAAAGAATCTGGTTCTGATCTGGGATCTGACTGACAGAGAGCTCTAGCTGCAGGGGTTTTGATAAGTGGCGTGAGTTTGAGTTTTCTGACCGAGGGAACAATCTGCTGATCTAACAGGTGCTTACTGGGATGGAATTGACTGACCTGGTGAGCAAGAGGACTGAGACCTGCTGCTGGCTGAACAACAGAGAGAGTGGAGGGGTCAGGCTGACCCACTGGAGATGGAAAGGCCTTCTTGCCCCGGCGGCGGTTCCTACGCCTGGAAGAGGCAGAAGGCAGAGGCGAACCAGCAGCTGCAGCAGATGGAGGCTCGGATTCGGAGGTTGGTGGAAGCTGAGTTATGTCTCGGAGTGGTGGTTTGGGTGGTGAAGGTTTATTGTGTAGCTGAGCAAAAGCGTCCTGTATATTCCACTCAGCTACAGCAATGTAACCAGTTTGGAGAAAAAAGTCATGGAAGTCAGGGAATTTTTCCAGTCTCTCCTTTACCTGCCTTGCTGCACTCACCCGCTTCCAAGGTGGGCTGATCAGAGGTAGGCTGTCGAATGAAGAGATGAGCAGAGAAAGAAAATCTCTTATTTTATTTGGCTCTGCTGGGTCCATGCTGTTGGCTGGATCCTTCTGTCACGATTTGGTGGTGTTGGTAGAGGACCCAAACGCAGAGAAGAGTTGGTTGGGATGAATTTATGTGTTTTAATGGGTTTTCAGGTTCTGAGGCAGGAGGTAATCAGGCTCTGAGGCAGGAGTCAAAAATCCAACAAAATATCTCACAAGACAGGAGTCAAAAAATCCAATAAAAATATCTTACAAGACAGGAGTCAAAAAATCCGACAAAAATATCTTCAGAACCAGAATCTAGGAGACATCAGGAAAAAAACAAAACTAAGAACCAGGAAGAGACAAGGAAGGACGACAGAGAACTGACCAGAGGTTTGATGAGATGTTAGACGAGGATCCAGCAAACAAGAACTGAAGAGGGAGGGTTTTTAAAGGGGACAGAGACGAGGAGAGAGCTGACGAGGAAATTGGCAACAGGTGCTAGCAGCACAGAGAAAACAGCAAGGGAGGACAGAGCAGAGAACAGAGCTAGGGATAGAGGACACAAGAGGGCAGCAGAGGACAAAAAATGGAAAACCTGGAGGACAGGAACTAACAAGAAAACAACAAAATAATAATTAGACATTAAAACAAGAAGCAAAGTAAGACTGAATACTCTAAATAAACATAACAAAACCAAGACTGTGACAGTACGGCTGTAAGCCTTCAACACCAAACCAAGCTTCTGCTGCCCTGGCGTCCTCTTCCACAACATCTTCGTCCCCGCTTTCCTCCTCTAAATAAAACATGCATGATGGAGGAGACTCATCCACGACCTCCGACACTAAACTCTCCTCCTCTTGCATGTTTCCTCTGTCCATAGCGTTCCTTGACGGTGTCATTTCACCAATTTAGTGCTACTTGGTCCCAATGTAATTTCCCATTGGGAACCTACTAGCACTAAGTTGCTAACTTGTTAGCAAAATGCTTTCGACAAACCGGCCACAACCAAGCATTCTTGCGAACCTTCCGCCACAACAATCCCGCCCCCTTGATAAACGACCAATCACATTCACTTTATTCACTAGTGTAAAGTCGTGCACCACTCTTGAGAATTTAGAAATGCAACGGTTGGAATAGCCGCTTCCCTACGACTTTAACAACTTGGTCTTCAAATAAAACCATTTTATTTTATTGTTAAAATTGTTTATTATTTTTCTTTTGGAATATCTATTTATTTAGTTTGATAATAAAGAAACGTAACTTGAAATGTAACTTAAGCATGTTTTTTGAAGAATAACTGCTTTTCATATAATTAGAAATTACATTAAAAGCAAATTAAAATTGACCACACTGTTTTAAACCCCCAAAAATTAAAGCTTAAAGTGAAGTTTTGACACTTTTGTTTTGTTGATGCAGAGAGGGGTGTGTGTCTCCCCACTGTGTCTCTATGGATACTGTTTGTGTACATAGAGGCAGCCATCAGATTCAAAGACCTGAAAAACTTCCACTTGGACCTGTGTCGTCCCTTTGCTGCACACTGGTGAGCATCAGTTCTGTTTATTATCAAACCTTTTTAAGTTACTAATAAAATTTTATTACTGTTCTTCTATGATTTTGTTCTTTATTGGTTAATTAAAAAACTGCATCATTTTAATGTGGCTTATTGTTAGAATATTTTCTTCTAAAGGAAAACAGGTGAATTTATTGGTAATTTATCTCACTGTGGATTGACTTTAAGGTCATTGTGAACGTTTTGAACCAATTTAGAAATTGCTTAATAAATCATTAACATTTTTTATGCACTGAGTTAATTTTGTTTGAGTAGTAGCCTGGCCCATTAAGTTCTCTCTGCCCACCCTGCATCATGTAGAGCAGGGGTGGGCAATTCCAGTTCCTGGGGGCCGATATCCTGCAATTTTAAATCCATCCTTGGTCCAACACACCTGAATCAAATGGCTGAGTTATCTCCTTGGTATGTTGTCAGTTCCTCCAGAGGCCTCAATCATCTAATTACTTAAAGCTACAGTGTGTAATAATTACAGGGATATACAGTCAGAAATGTAATATATTATACATATCTATGTTATTTATCATCATCTACGAGCTCAGCCTCTTAACCGTAATATTTGCATTGCCTTAGAATTTGTTATTTATAATTACATAGGAGCGGGTCTCGCAGCCATGGAGGCAGACATCTTTGCGCTACGGCAGCGCAGAGCCAACAAACTAGCGATTGCGAGATCGCCAAAATGTCACAACGATGTAGAAAAAATAACGGGTATATTTATTATCTTAAGTCTACATGAAATCTATACCCTTCACAGACTAATGAAATACTATCTGTAAAATTATCTATGGAAACAAACTTCATCACTTGAGAAGGTAGGTGATTCGGACGTCGTGGAAGACATTTTGTCCCGTAACGCTCGCCGTACTGTTGGGGGGGAGAAGCGGTGGGGGGGAGATGTTCATGTTGCTGCAGTCTGCAGTCTGACCGCTAGATGTCACTAAAAGTTGCACACTGTAGCTTTAATTGTTTCAGGTGTTTTGAACCAAACCATCTAAAGGTTGCAGGATACCGACCCTCAGGAACTGGAATTGCCCACCCCTGATGAAGAGGGCAATGGGTGTACACAGCTCCAGCACAGCTTATCGTTTATTCTTTATTTGATGTCTTTTTTTTGACTCACATAAAACCTTGGATCCTGAAGTTCTTTTTGTATCTGCATTAAAAACACAGAGACAGAGTAAAGGCTGATTTATACTCAGAAACCAGGTCCTCTGCATGTGTGTCGCAGTGAACACAGATATGCCCCGTCCCTTCCGTAGACAATCCGGTGCACCTCTCCAAAATTGTAGGTGACCGCAGACAGGAGGCCTCGGTCAGAGGCTCTACTCTACATCCGCTCTACTCTATGCGTATTTCCTGTTTGGTACCTTACCAGCCATTGTGTAAAAACGACTCGTGAATATGGACCAGATAGAAGAGCGAGGTGCGCGAGAACGCTGGGACCCTTTTTCCACCTGGATCCCAACTCTTTTTCGCCCTCATGTCCCTCTTGCCATCACTTCCTCACCGCCTCGGCCGTATCTAGACCCACAGCTAGTTTGTGAATGTCCCTCTTTCGTTGTGGCGTGGAATAACATATCGCAGAACACGCTTTAATATTTGGCATAAATCAAAACTCTCTGCGACAAGCTCACTGAGCATACACTGGCATATATAAAAAATGTTTTAGCATGCTCAAAATTTCTCGACGTACTTGCAGTATGTCGTGCTCATAGCTTATACAAAACTGATCCGTAACTTATTCAACGTACGCCACCGTTTTTGCCAGATTTTTAATACATCAGGCATACGCTGGCTAAATCATCAAGGTGTGACAGGACCACAGGGAAGCAAAGCTGGTGCAGACCACGCTTCAAAATTGGGCATAAATCAAAAATATCTGCGTCATACCTGCGACAAGCTCACTGCGACACACTGCTGCGGGACTATAACCAGCCCATAACATCACAGAGATCAGTCTAATCTTAGTCAGTTTGCAGAAAGGAGAACTAAGCTCTGTTTGAACCATCTGATCTCCGTTGTATCTGTGCCTGGTTTCATCACAGCTGTGGATAACAGCCGGAGCCATATATATATCGCAAGTTAGAAAACTCAGACTTAAGCCGCAATCAATGCTTTAAAGTTTTTACTTTACATTTATAAATTAAAACTAGAAATGTATAGTTTACTCTTTCGACAAACAAAACAGTCGATGACAGATTATAAACAGCGTGACCAGCAGCTCTGCCATGACTTGCTCCTTCCTGAAACAATAAACACCTTCTTTGCACTTACCCAACAACTTCAAACCTCCAAAGTTCTTATCCCTGAACCTAATTTCAGTGTTCTTTGGTCTTCTTGTTGCTACTTGATGATTTCATAATTACACAGTACTTATGGTTGGTATGTTACTTCAAACCATTTGACTTGGGTGTTTGCAATTTCACAAAATTTGAAACGGTTTAAGGGGTTATTACACCTCTTTAAGGTATTGTCGCTAGGGCTGAAACAACCGGATTAATCGATTATTGAAATAATCGTCTACTATTTTAATAATCAATCATTAACTGGAGTATAGAGACTGTAAAACATGACTTTAGCTGATGGAGCAACCCACTTAGAGCAGTAATTATATTGGAATTGTAAAAAATATATAAACATTTTGCATTTAAGATTAAAAAAAAGTTTTCGTCATTCCAGTCAATCTCTTCTATCCAGCAACCTCAAGTGGAAAGTTTTAGTTTAGTTTCTGATGTGGTTAAATAATAATAACCTCGTATTTTCCTAGAAATGTGTCCAACACAAACACACAAGTTACTTTTCTGCAGAATAGGAGAGAAGACATGTCTGTGGTCAACTCTGCCGGGACCTCTCTGTCCCCTGCCTTTATTAGCAGACTTCAAAGGAGTAACAGGAGGAGTCAAAAGTTTTCAGGAGGGGTCAGAGGTTCACACATGATAAAGCATGACGGTTCCTTGTGCAGTTTTGTTGCAGGTGTTGACAGGCTCGGACTGGGAATGATTTTCGGCCCTGGCATTTTTTTCCATCTACACCGGCCCCCCTTTAACCTTGTACACCTTGACACTTAGCCGTCACAGTCAATTGATTGCCTTCCAAAGCCTTCACTCTTGGTTACAAGCATCACACGACTCCTCCATCTTGCATTGAAATACCGTTTACAGTGATATTTCACACTCCATCAAGAAAAAAGCAAAACATGATGAGCACGGACACACAGTTTTGAGTATACCGTTTTTGTAGAGGAATATAACTATAAAAAGTCTGTCAACATAGTATATTGAACCCCACCTTTTAGCGCAAATGAGCCGAACCTACTTTGCAAAACATGTGAGCCCAAGTCAACATGTCGAGGTGGGCAAAATAAAAAAAACCAAAAGGCCTACCTTGACACTGTCTTGATAGCAGAACTTTTTTGTAAGTTGCAATTTATTCCAGATTCCATTTTAATCCACATGGATTAACACACCCGGACAGCACTGCTAGCAAGCAATGGATTATGTTTGCATTGCTCCTTCACATTAGAATTATTAGCGTTTAGATGCAAAACCCATCATGCATTGCAACATATTTTTGCAAAATATTCAAATATAAATTCACCACATATAAGAGGAACATCGAAGTTTGGTTTAAAGAAAGCATTTTAGTTTTATTATAATTTAGTTTGTTGCGAGGATTTTACAGTTTGAGGAAATAGAAAATGACACCATATGCCAACCGTCACTAGGATGTGCATGACAAGGAAGGCCTATATATACTGCATGCATCATTCAGGTAGTTAACATTGTATTACTTCTTGAGTTCCTTCAGTTATTTTACTGTCGCAGGTAGGTGCTCTAGCTGGAGAGTAAAGGGAGGATTATACTTCTGCAACCGCACACAACAAATGTCGCTTGCGCCTGGTGGCGAACCCGTTTTTGCTGGTATGCTTCTGCAACGTCGGTCTGAAATTTCTAGGGAAACACAGCAGTTCCCCTTCAAAGTGCTAGGGGGAGCCTATTCGAGAACTTTGGCAGCGCCGGCGGGATGTTTATTTTCCAAAACATGTTCGAGGCATCGTACAAGTGGTTGTACTTCCGAACCTCCTCGATCAACCTTTCGTCATGTTTATCCATTCTTGTTATTACTCTTCTTTTTTTTAAATGGCGCGCCCCGGCACCGAATCGAGAGGGACGACCACACAGACAGCCGGAAAGGCATACCAAGGACCAATCACAGCAGCTTTTTGTCTGCGCAGATTTGATGGTTGCAGAGGCTATGCGTCAGAAGCATAAATTGGGCTTAAGTGTTGGGGCCGATATGATTTAAGGAGGGTCGGCCCTCGCATGCTGAATTTAGGACCGGGCCACCGGGCAAATGTCACAGATTACCATTCCGAGCCTGGGTGATGATCAGTCAGCTGCAACCACACACAGCTGGATAGAGCAGGACTTTTCCCTTTCTGGTAAAACCATTTGTTCAACAGAACATTCCTAGCAGGCCAAATGCTTGTCAATGATTACCAGACATGGGCAATGTGGAGTCAACAAGTCATCTCCATGTCATGTATTTGTTCTACCCAGCCACTGAAGCAGGTGAGTCCAATCTTCACTGTGAATTAACCTGTGCAGATTGGACTCACCTGGTTAATTGGCTGGGTAGATTAAATACATGACATGGAGATGACTTGTTGACTCCACATTGCCCATGTCTGATGATTACAGATAAAATTATGACATTTACATTTTTCCAATAGATTCACCTGGTTTAATTTTGTAAAAAGTATTTGATTATTAATCGATTAATCAAAACAGTAATCGACAGATTAATCGATTTGTAAAATAATCATTAGTTGCAGCCCTAATTGTAACTATAGTATTTCTGACTTAATTTAATACTATTTTTGTGTGTCTTCTTCTCCATAGCATCGGCTATCCCGTAGTAACGCTGGGCTTTGGCTTCAAGAGCTACGTTAGCTATAAAATGCGTCTGCGGAAGCAGAAAGAAGTGCAGAAAGAGAACGAGTTTTATATGCAGCTGCTACAGCAGGCTCTACCTCCAGAGCAGCAGATGCTTCAAAGGCAAGAGCGAGAAGCAGAAGAAGGTAAGAGTCTGACATGAAGCTGATTTTAAGAGCGTTGATGTTACAAAAGTGTCTGAAAACTCTAAAGAAAAGCATCAGGACATTGATGCTGATTTAAAACAGGCTTTAATGTGAAAAAAAAAATTTGAAAAAACTTATTCCTTAAAAAGGGTTTAAGAAAAAGAAAACCAAAACTCCCTGGGAACATAATGCCAGGGATCAGGTTCTCAACCAAAGGGCCACTTTGGCTGAGAAAGCTATTTCTCCCCTTTGATTTAACCAGTAAACTTTGTTTGTAATCAGGATATTTGATATCACTCTTTGCTTCATTGATCTGGAACATCACATTGTTAAAAAACAAATAAAGTGATGCAATAATGCATGAACCTTAAATCTGCATATAAACCAGCACTTAGTTAAGATAACGGATAAAGACAATTGAAATGAATGATTTTAAATTCAACATGCAACAAAAACCTTCCTTGAAATTAGAGAAATGCATGTTTAAAAAATTTAAAATCATTCTTGTCATATTAGTATTTGTAGAAATTGTGTCAAATACAGTTTTCTTAATCCATACAGCAGCACCGGCTAAAGGAGTATCTGAAGGGGACACGCCTCCAGTGTCGCAGAATGGCGCCCCGGCCAATAAAAAGGCGTCTGTTCCCTTACCGGAGCTGGAGTATAGAGAAAAAGGGAAAGACGGAAGAAGTGGCGGCGATAGTAAAAAGCAACAAAACAGCATCCTGCCGTCATCGCTGGACTCTAAGCTCCAGGAGATGGAGTACATGGAAAAACATATAAACAACAAGAGACTGGCCACAGAGCTGGGCAGCACAGAAAACCTGTTGCTTAAAGAGGACAACAATTCCTCCTGTTCATCTTCATCCTCCTCCTCCTCCTCCAAAAATTACAAAAATGCTAACACCAACACCGTAACGCTTAGCTCCTCGCCCTGCGGCCACAGCGCCAGCAACGGCAGCGTGCTCTCCTCGGCGCAGCCGTCCTCAACGGGGAAGAACGAGAAGAAGCACAAGTTAACGGTGGGAAAAGGGACGTCAGGCAGTTCCCACAAAGATCCCACAGACAACTGCATCCCGAACAACGAGCTGAAGAAGCCAGAGGCGCTCGTTAGGTAGGAACCGCATCCATCCATTACAATGTACAGCTCTAGGCCAGCACATGCAAATCATTCTGCAGGTCACTCTGTGTTTGAGGACGATGTCGGTCTTTCTAATATTAAACACAAACTTGTAGAGGAATTTTATTTGAGCTCAGAGGCTGAATATAGATTAAAGTCTCCAAATGGTTTGATTATATGGAAAAGCATTACTGCTGAAGTGATTAAGGGAATAGTAATAGAAACTAGAGCTGAAACCATTGGATTAATCGTCATTAATTGATTATTAGAATAATTAGGGTTGCGCCAATGCCATTTTTTGGCCCCGATACTGATACCCCATACCTGTCTGTGCAGTATTGGCCGATACCATCCGTTTGAAATTGATGTGTGTGTATGCAGGGCTCGATGTCAACCATTGCCCGTTAGCCCGGGGCAAGTAGTTTTTATTGTCGGGAGAGTACAAATTTCCCAAAAAAATATTTTATCATTCAAAATTACTTTAAAATCATCGACATTCACTGAAAACGACCCACAAGCATTTCTGCGCCATCTTTGTTGTTTTGTTCACATTCTCGCGGGATTTGAAAAAGCCGTGGGATTTTCCGCTAGATGGCGTGCAGAGCAGCAACTGGATGATGAATTTAATCTATACTATAATACACGCTAGATTACAAATGATCAGTCAGGGATTAGGAAAATAATAATTAATTGTATGCGCACAGTGTAAATATTTCTATCATATGGCAGTCTTCTGTACAGTGGTCATACATTATAAACATTTTCATTAAATGTTTTTCTCTTAGACATTGGAGTGGTGCATTTCAATGTTATAGAGCTAAACATGTTAAATTTGTGAGTTGTAGTAGTGTAAGTTTTTAACCTGTGAAGTTTTTTGTTTTGTTTTTAACATTACAATT
The DNA here is from genome assembly GCF_016077235.1 of Cyprinodon tularosa. NCBI lineage: Eukaryota > Metazoa > Chordata > Actinopteri > Cyprinodontiformes > Cyprinodontidae > Cyprinodon > Cyprinodon tularosa. The sequence goes on along the minus strand of NW_024039026.1, from coordinate 1,747,995 downwards.
TATATTTTTCTAAGCAAACAACAGTTTAAAGCAATGTTTAGTTTGAACAGAATGTGCAGGAAGGATTGAAAAGCATGTTAACACGGTAATGTAGGCTTGAGTTCATTATCTGATGCTGCATATACACACCAGAAACCTGGAAACTTACTGAATTACAAAAAACAGCCGGTCTGGAGCGCAGCGGGGGTTGCTGACGGAGTATGAGGGATTTCAGGGTTAGCATGACATGTTGCTGTTAGCATAAACAAAACGTGTTGCACAATGCTTGCACACTGTTGCACTTTTATCCACAACTTTCTTTCCGCCGTCATCGTAGGTCACTCTAAATGCAAAGCGCTCCCATACAGCAGACCTATAAAGTGCTGCTGGCGCGTCTTCCAACTCCTGTTCTTTCCCACTCGCCATTCCGACACAATTCTCCACAACAACTGATTTTTTTTCCCTGCTACACCGGCTAAGCTGCTTCACTTCTTCTTCTTCTTGTTTACTACTGGCGGCTGGCTTTGGTCGCAGCACTGCCACCTTCTGCTCTGGAGTGTAAACGCTTTGCCTATGAGAAAAAGGAGCAGCGCATGAACCGAACAAAACACACGCGAACCGAACCGAGCCAGTCGAACCGATCGATTCTGACGGTTTTCATAAATCGTCCCATCCCTAATATATATATATTATATATATTATATATAACAGTGTTTCCCAAAGGATTTTAGGAGACTGTGGTGGGAGAGTCTCTGACCCTCGGGGGTTTTGCACATTTTTAAGCGTGGTGTATCCCACTTAAAGGGGAATGCTGTTTTTTTTTTGCTTTTTTTTTGTTGTATTTTTTACATTGGCCCGTTGATTTTACGTTATTATATCATGTTCTTATCACCCATATGAGTTTTGTGTCATTTGGAGCCGTTCTGAAGATATTCTGTTAGGCTATATCCAGGTAACGTCTTCCTATGGGCAACGACTTGAAGGCACAAACTAAACTGTTTATCATTTATCATTTATGGTACGCCAGCATTCATAACATGTAGGCGAATCACTGTCCCACAGACATCCACGGTTATATATTTTATATTTTTTTAAAACAAAGCGGTGCGTGTATAACGTCATCCATGTTTAAGTAGGATTTCTGTTGGTGTCCACTGTAAACTCTCCAAACGGTTTTTAAGAAATCACAGATTTGTAGGTTTATGTTGAAGGTTTAATGGGAGTTTTGTGCTTTTAGATGACCTGCTTCCTTTATCTGTTCTGAAGGAAAAGACGTATAAAAAAAAAAAAAGAAAGTTTCCTGAACGTGTTGTCTGTTTTGACTTTCGCCTGGCACAGACTGGAGCAGGACATTAAAAAGCTGAAGGCGGACTTGCAGGCCAGCCGGCAGGTTGAACAGGACCTCCGCAGCCAGATTGGTTCACTGGGCAGCGCTGAGCGCTCCATACGCACTGAACTGGGCCAGCTGCGCCAGGAAAACGAGCTGCTCCAAAACAAGTAAGAAGTCTTAATACATTTGGGGCGGTGACGCGTAAAAGAATTAGACATATTGCTAATAAAACGGGGACGATTTGTTTTAATATTTGCCTGTTGTATGAGACAACCCATGAAGTTAAACTGATAATCTCCAGTTTCAATACCTCTAATTTTAAGCTGCCAGATGTGTTACTAAATGTTTTTATGCCCTAGGCTTCATAATGCTGTGCAGGCAAAACAAAAGGACAAACAGACAGTCGGGCAGCTAGAGAAGAGGCTCAAAGTAGAACAAGAGGCCCGAGCGACTGCTGAGAAGCAGCTCACAGAAGAAAAGAAGAGAAAGAAACTAGAGGAGGCCACAGCGGCCAGAGCAGTAGCATTAGCAGCAGCCTCCAGGTACGTTGTTTCCTTTTTTCTACCAGCAACTTATTAATGACTGAAGATTCAATTAAGTTTATTGCATCTTCCAGAGGGGAATGCACAGACACGCTGCGGCGGCGAATCACTGAGCTAGAAGCAGAGGGTAAAAAATTAACAATGGATATCAAGCTGAAAGAAGAGCAGATACGAGATCTGGAAATAAAAGTTCAGGTAAACTCACTGCATGGAGTCGTGTTGTTGGTTTGCTTTGTACCTATGGGAAATTTTTAACTTGTTTTATATTTCAGGAACTTCATAAATATAAAGAAAATGAAAAAGACACAGAGGTGCTGATGTCAGCGCTGTCAGCGATGCAGGATAAGACTCAGCACCTGGAAAACAGCCTGAGCGCAGAGACCAGGATCAAACTGGACCTCTTCTCTGCTCTGGGAGACGCCAAGAGACAGCTGGAGATTGCACAAGGTGCGCCAAATATCTGCTAATCAGCCGTTATCGTCGAATGAATTCTCTTGTTTTATATTTAAGGTGTAAATTAAATCTTAATTTTAGGTCAGATCCTTCAGAAGGACCAAGAGATCAAAGATCTGAAGCAGAAGATAGCAGAAGTTATGGCCGTCATGCCCAGCATCTCTTACACACCCGACACCAGCAGCATGACCCCCGTCACCCCCCACTACTCCTCAAAGTTCATGGACACCAGTCCCTCCGGCCTGGACCCCAACGCTTCTGTTTACCAGCCCCTCAAAAAGTGAACGTTTTCTTTTATTTTTAATTTTTTTCTTCCAGCCCCTCCCTCTCCTCTCTCTATACTTCTACTGCTCCTGCCAGCCCTGTCGTGTCGCAGCTGAGAGCTCGGTTTTCTTCTGTTCTCTCTCTTTTTGCCAGGTCAGAAGGATGTTGTAATGTGTGACTGTGTTTGTTGTAGTTAAAACAAAAGACCAAAAAAAAAAAAAACTGACATCCCTGGAAAATTAGAAAACCCTCGGTTTTTATTTCAATGTCTGGTGAAACCTCACAGATTCAGGCGCATATTTTTCATCTCAAGGATGCCGCTCCCCTATTGCTGCGAATTCCTACCAGCTCCAGGGAGAAGCAGATGAGTCTCTTCCACTCCATTGTTCTCTGATTCATATCTCCATGTGTTTTTGGCACATTTGTACAACCGGAGGAATGTATTTCTCGCGTTTAACCCAAAAGCCGGCACTGAGATGATGCTGCAAACAGATTAGATTAAACTGTATGCATGCCCTGGCCTTTATGAGCTAGTTATGATTATTTTTATTTGGAATAATATGGTTCCACCATATTTATAAAAAAAAAACAAAACAACAAATGTAAAACATGATCCAAGTGCTTTTTCTGTAAGAGAAAAGAAATCTTTCTTTGTGTGCGGATGGATATTTTTCTCTCCTTACTTAAATTTCTCCAACATCTCAAAAAAAGGGACTTTCTTCCATAAAGAAATAAGATGGCTAATCTTAATCAGTTTGGAAACTGACTGCTAGTCATGCCTACCTGTGAGGAGTGCTTGTTGATCTGCATGATCCCGGTGCCTAGAGGGAACAACAAAACGCCGCCCTCCTCAGTTAGCCTGCCAAATTCCTCCCGAGCCGGAAAAGTTAGTCAGGAGGCAGGAATTCTATTGAGACACACCTTTTAAAACAGGTGTTTACTTTAAATGAACCACATTTAAAAATCATCAGATGTATAAATAATCAGAGCAGCTGAACATCTCCGCTTCATTAAAGCCCAAATCTTTCAACAAAGCAGCAATAAGAAGGAAACAAAATGATCCGGCTTCAGAAACTGGAATGCTTTACCTTTTGGAAGAATGTACTGCAAATAATTTATTCACATATTTGTCAACTTCCAGCTGAAAACATCTGGGAAAACTGAACCAGGCAGAGGATTTGGTCACCGGTTCAGTTTTTAATTTATAAAAAAAAATTTGAAACCACCCCTTTTTCTTTTTTTCTTTTTTTTTTTAAAGTTGTAGCTGTTGGGTATGATTTGGTTTCCCCCATCGACTTAAGTAACGCCTCATGGTTTCATCCACCTACTGTATATGGAGAAATATTAACTATAACTTCTCAGATTGGAGAAAAAATGTTGTGAAAAGTAGAGTTTGGTCAGTTCTGTCAACAGATTGGTAAATCCAAGCCCAGGTTGTTTTGTTTTTTGTTTTCTATGCCCACAGTCTGTTCAGTTTCCTCCCAGGTCTGACCTTGGCTGCGCCCTCGCTCTGTGAGGTTTACAGGAAATAAAAAATAAAAAAAATAAATTCTTGCAAACATATCTACTTGTTTCTGTTGTTTTCTTTTTTAATCCACTCACTTTGTAACTCACTCGCATGTAAAAAGAAAAAGTGCAGGATAGTTTCTGCACCACTAGGAGGCAATGTCAACCTCTACATGCCAATCAAAACAGATTAAAACTGTCCTTATAGGATCTGGCTAATAAGTTTGACGAACTCCATTATTCTCCCCTTTTATGAGCATAAAATCCCATTTATAGCTGACAAAAGGAAAGTATGCATAAAATCTCCACGGCGTCACTGAACATGACTTCTCCAAGCATAGTGATCATATCTATAAGAAATGAAAGCCAAGGAGGAATCCTTCAGCAGTACATTTTCATTTAACACCACAGTCCTGCATTCTTTGCATTTTATATTTAGATTTGCTTCCCCCTCTGAGTTTCTGATTTTATTCTGAAATATATCCTGAAAAGACATTTATCCCAGACTCTCCTGTTAATCTGAGCACATATTTTCCCCTCCTCCTGACAGTGACGGTGTATTTCTGGCCTCTGCTCTGCATTCTGCTGCATGCTAGGCCTGAAAAACCTGCCCAGCAAGAAAAACTCATTCCTTCCATATTAATCATGCTTTAACTGAAATATACATTTTACTCCCTTCTCAGAAGATTATTACTCGGCATAAAACTCAGCAAAGGAAGTCAGCATGTTTGTAAATGGATGAAAAAAAAAAGATATATACAGATTATTTTAGTTTCATTTTTGATCTGAATTCTCAAATATATACAGATACTTCCTCGTTTTCTGTTTTAAGAATGCTCTTTGCTTTTCTGCACACAAGTGAATAAATAAAAGATGTGCGTGGGGTAGAAATAGAGCTCTGGCATGTTGGGCAACCAGTTCACGTGCAGCTCTACATATTTCCCCCCCAGGCAGCTGTAGTCTCAGTCTAAGGGGTTCAGCTACCTGAAAACAGCAGCATTTCACAAAACCTCCACATGACAAAGCAGAAAGATTCATTTTGTACAGTCCTCCTCGTGTGAGACAGGAAAGAGAGCAGAGTCCCTCCTTCTTACCAGGCCTCAGACTTCTTACAGCCCTAATAATGTCTAATGTGTTCCCAGTGACATCTTAACCTCATGAACTTGTTTCTCTCAGCTTGTTATGTCATGTATAAGTCAGGTTCTGCAGGATGTTTTGCAGGCCTTTCTCCTGAGTGGTTTCATTTAAAGGCTAATGATATAAACTCAATGCACACTGCAAAAAATAGAAATCTCAATAAGTTATTTTTTCTTAAAATAAGTGTGTTTTTCCTTGATTTGAGGAGGTAAGTAAGACACTTTGCCAATGGAACAAGACAATTTCCTTTTAAAATAAGAAAAAACTATTTTATCCTCTTATTTCAAGTAAATATTATCTAACTATCTTATTTTAAGAGTAAAAATACCCATTCCATTGGCAAATCATCTTATTTATCTACTCAAATTAAGGCTAAATATACTTAATTTAAGCCATTTTTTACTTATTTCTGGATTGTTTTTGCAGTGCAATGCATCATGGGGTGTCGGCTGGTATCAACTGAAGCCTTTTAAGAATCCCCGACAGTATCAGTTTCTCTGAGAAAAAAAAATCCTATTGAAACAAAGAACTTCCCAAATACATAATAAATGAATATAAATGTGAATTTTTAGTCCATTTTGTTTTCTAGTAAACCATTAAATGTAGCACATAGAAAAAAATGCACATAGGAAGCTCCTATTGCCTTACCTTTGGGGAAATTAAATTCATTACATTGAAAAGTAATTAGTCATGTTTACAGCGTTCAACTGGAATATAGTTTCTTATTTTATAAAGATGGTAGAAAAATATGAACGATTAAGGACTAAAATCTCTCATGGGAATAAAAAATAGAAAATATACACCCGATATATTGCAGTTGAAGGCAATATTCTAAACAAACAAAAATGTGACTTACCAAGAATTGTCATTCTGATCAACAAAAAAACAAACGCTATTACATAGTGAAATGTTTTGTATGAATGAATATATAAACCCAAGTTAATCATAGCCCTTGATTTTGAGTAAATATCTGGTTATATACATTTTTTTTAGCTTAAAGAACTGTTTTCATTGCAAAAGATGAATCGTCAAAGATACCAGTGAAGATATAAAGCAAGCTTCTACTAAATATTGGGTGCTTTAATCACAATCGAGGGTTTACAAGGTGATATGGTGGTTCTGGACAACATTTACATGGGAGGCCAGAGTGGAGCTCAGTACATAATAACAAACACACACACACACAAAACATGCAAGAATTTATAACTTAGCATTTTATCACTTATGTTTTGTCGTTATAAAAAATTCCTTTAGTATCATACAACAAAAACTTATCTATATGTAAAAATAAATGAGTTTATTTGCCCTTTATTTCAGCATGTAAATATGATGATCGACCAAAGGAATGAGTATTTATGCTCTTAAAAATAAGCTAGATGTTGGAATCCACTAACTCATTTGAAATACATTAATGGAGGTTTTGCTTCTTATTTTTAAGGAAAATCGTTTTATTCTATTACCAAATTGTCTACATTACCTCCTCAAATCCAGGGCATGTTATTTCAGCTGATTTACTTATATATCAATTCTTTCTGTGTATGCTTGCAGTAAAGGGGCCATAACATCCAGAAGCACCTGTGCTAGACTGGGGCCAACAGGGGCCCCTGTAGAACAGGCCCTGGCCCCTGTTATAAAGACATCATACTAAACCTAAAAAATAAATCTAATGAACACAGGGACATAATGACCATGGGTGGTTCTAGACAGGGGCCAATGGTGGCCAGTACCCCTGTAGATCATGTCCTGGCCCCTGTTATGGCCCCTGTACTGAAGACATAACATTTAAAGAGATTCTAATGATGATATGTGCTGGAACAGACATGGTTACTTATAGGTTCTTTGAATCTATTTCATTTTTTTTCTTTCCAAATTTTGTTTTTCTAATTATCTAAAAACAATAAGGTGATAGCTTCAGTGGTATTGAGATATGGCCCCAGTTTTCATCTGCTAAAAGATTTTATTTTTATTTTTACAGCCAAATGTATCAGTTTTTCTCGAGTTTTAATTCAGATTTTAAGGAAAACATTAATTTTAACTTAAATTAAGTCAAAAATAAGTCACATTCCTAAACTATGAATGTATATTGACTTAATAAGAAATAGAGTTTTAATTAAACCTAATTGAATGAAAATTTCACTTCATGCAGCTCTCTTAACATATTTGAATCCCTTGCCCTGTTTTTTATTTCATGCTTTTCTGTGTCCCCATAAAAAACACGCTGGCCCCCTCATGGCCCCTTGGTCTAGAACCACCACTGATAATGACTGATGGTCCCTTAAACCCATTTCCTTTTTTTTTCAATACAGATCTTTTTAATTAGGATTAAACAGTAATATTTAAACTCAGTTTATTTCTATAGCACCAATTCACAACATGTCACCTCAAGGCACTTTGCTGTTCACCAGAACATATAGTCATCCAGTTTTCTATCTAAGGAAAACCAGCTGATTGCATTGACTCATTGACTGGAATGCAATCCCTCACACTAAGCATGCTTATATCGACAGTGAGTAGGAAAAACTCCCTTTTAACAGAAAGAAACCTCCAGCAGAAACAGGCTCAGTGTGAGCGGCCATCTGCTGAGGCCGACTGGGGTTCAAGGAGACAGAAGCGGAGATACAAAATGCAACTGTTAAAGGCGGCACCGTCCAGGAAACACACTGCCAGGCAAAAGAGAGCACATCCAGCCAGTCACAATCAGAGAAACAGGACTACACTGAAAAACAGGCTGATCTCCAACATTTATAAACAAAGGTGTTGATGGCAGCAGCACAGCTGATATTTCTCTCCAGGATGGAGTCACAGCCAAACGGGAACAGACCGGATGAAGCTACTATGAGAAAAAGCAGAGAGAGCAGAACGTTAGAGATTGAACCAACAGATTCTGTAGAATGGAAGAATAGAGATAGAATGAAGCAGAATGATGAAATAGGGATGGGTAGGACCATAGTTTTCATATGCCAAATGTTATTTTGATCCAATAAAAAAAAAAAGACGTTTAAATTTCCCTTCACTCAATGCAGAACCATAAATATAGTCTAGAATCGCTCCTGACAGAGTATAAATATTTTTTTAAAGCTTATTTTATGCTTTCTGTGCCCCCCATGAAAACACACTGCCCCCCTCCTGGCCCCCTGGTACATTTGGTCTAGAACCACCACTGGGTACAATGTAAACTGTGTGTGTGTGTTAAAGGTTTTTAAAGCTTAAAAATATAAAAATGTCATTCATAATTAAAACTTTTTCTTTTAATACATCTGGTAGATTAAATGTAGAATAGTTTTTGTTCTACATTCAGCGTTTCCTCTCAGCGCACCTGTAGATTATCTGGATTATAAATGCACCTGCATAGCGGATTAAACTAGTGGATCATTTGTGTTTGGGGTGACTGGATGGGAGCAGATCCGCACCGAGGCTTCAGCCGCAGCGAGCTGCCGCTCCAACCGCTTGCGTAACACCACAAAGCGTAGAGCGCTCAGGCTACCCGGCTCATTTGCATACAGAACACCGCCCAGGGGGACGAGCATGATAATCCACCGCCGAGAGAAGCGAAGCCGAGGTGCGAGCAGAGCGAGAGGAAAACCTCCGATTATTGATATTTGTAAAAGTTTGGACGCGTCATTGATCAGGCGGAGGTTGAGGAGACGGACGGGCGCGCGGTGGGCTCTTCGCCCCACTTCTGGCTTCAGACATGGACGCTTTGAAATCCGCTGGAAGGGCGATCATCCGGAGCCCGAGCATTGCTAAACAGTCGTGGGGAGCAGGCAGACATAAAAGTAAGTGTGATCCTGTTGTGCTCCGCGCTGCTGTTATCTGAGCTGCGCTGCGTTTTTTCTCATCTTCACAACTTCTGATGTCGGCTTAAAAAAAAACAAAACAAAAAAACGCGTGACAGTGAGGAGAAGAGATGCCACCAGAGCGGAGCTTCACTCCAGGAAACATACAGACTTGACATTTAATCACTAAGCTGATCTTTTTAGGGCTTTTTTTTTTTTTTTTAAGTGAACTCCTTAAATGAGGTCTAACGTTAAGTTGGAGCGCGCGCAGCCGTCACGTCATTTTTCCCAGCCTGGTTTGGTGGCAGTGATCAGAGATCCAGACCTGAGAGACACAAGGAGGGAGAAATGTGTGAATGCCTTGGTGGCAAGCCTGTGCAGCCCTGTTGCCATGGAGATACGCAATGTGAAACAATAAAACACGAGGCCGGAAGGAGCGTCGGTAGAACTGAGAGACATTTCTGAGCAATTTAACTAACCTGAGGTGTATTTTAGTGCGTCATGTCAGAGTTTGACTTTTAGGCACCCCCCTCCCTCCAAAACACACACTCCCCAGGGGCGGTTCTACACCAAATGTACCAGGGGGCCAGGAGGGGCCCAGCGTGTTTTCATGGGGGCCACAGAAAAGCACTACATAAGCTTTTTTTCGCCCCCCAAAAACAAGCAATAATTTAATCCGCTATGCAGGTGCATTTATAATCCAGATAATCTACAGGTGCGCTTAGAGGAAACGCTGAATGTAGAACAAAAACTATTCTACATTTAATATACCAGATGTTTTAAAAGAAAAGCTTTAATTATAAATGACACTTTCTTATTTTTAAGCTTTAAATAATATTTATACCACCATATTTATGGTTCTGCACTGAGTGAAGTGAAATTTCCACATCATTTTTTTTAATTTGGATCAAAATAACATTTAGCAGATAAAAACTATGGTCCTTTCTCTTTATTAAAGTTTAAATCCTAATTAAGAAAAGATCTGTAAAGAAAAAAAAAGAAATGGGTCCAAGAGACCATCAGTTATTATCAGTGGCGGTTCTAGAACAAATATACCAGAGGGCCTGGAGGGGGCCAGCATGTTTTCATGGGGACATAAGGGATTCAAATATGTTAAGAGAGCTGCATGAAGTGAAATTTCCATTCAGTTAGGTTTAATATTAGTTCCTTATTAGGTCCACTATACATTAATAATTTGGGAATTGTATATATTTTTGACTTAATTTCAGTCAACATTACCGTTTTCTATAAAATCTGAATTGGAATTCAAGAAAAACTGATAAATTCAGCTGTAAAAGTTAGCATATTTTTCTATTTGTTTTGAAAAAACATTTAGTTAATGAAAAAAATGATCCTATCTCAATACCATTGAAGTTATCACGTTATTGTCTTTTAAATAATTAGTAAAACTCAATTTGTAAAGAAAAAAAAAGAAATGGATCCAAAAGACATATCAGTAACCATGTCTGTTCCAGCGCATATCATCATTAGAATTTCTTTGAGTATTATGTCTTCAGTAAAGGGGCCAGGACATGATCTACAGGGGCACCGGCCCCCGATGGCCCCTGTTTTGAATCGCCCATGATTGTCCCCCCATCTTCACAGACCAAACAGCATCTGGCTGCAAGGTGTGTGGAAAGCAGGTGATAATTTTCTCTGGATGCTCCTGTTTGCGGTGACTCTGCATAAAGTTGACACCGTCAGTCATTAATATCACATGCTGATGTCATCTTATTTATGCATGTCACTTAGAAGCTTTTGATCTTCCCCTTTTTTTATTCTCTTTGACGGTTTCAAAGTAATGATAGGCTTAAATTCCTGTCTCAGCTTGTTGTGTCATTCTTCAAAGTGCATATAACCCATTTGGGGTTTGTTTTTTCTTGCCCTCTGCATTAGATTGCTCTATTTAAGCTTAGGTAACTGTTTTTAGTGACACTGTTCTGCTGCAGTCCTTCAGTGTTCCCATCGCATGCTGCTACAACTAATAATTTCCCCATGTTAGCATTGCTTTATAACATGGTCATTATCCTTTATCTCCCTATTTTAAGTAGGGGTGGTGGATCTGTTTCCTGTTTGTTTTTGACTATCTGGAGCCATTGGAGAATGACTTTTTTTTTTTTTTAAAGGGGGGGAGAAGGTTTGTATCATCAGCGAAAATTTTTTTGAGCTTCTGTCTGGTTAAACTTTCTAGTAAGGGAACTGTGGTAGATAGAAAAGCTCTGTCTGCATTTATGTTGTGTTTTTTTATGTTGTCAGCATTAAAGCAGCTTTACAGACAGCTTTGTTGGTTTTGTGGAATGGTTGAGTTGACTCATTTGAATTTTCTACGGGGCTGGGAAATTGATGGCATTTGCATCATTTTTTGCAGTTTTTAAATTGCAGAAGAGCTCGTTTTGGTTGCATTGTCTTAAATAAGAGTAAAATGCTGCCTTTTTTACTCCATCCCTTTAGGGGGCAGTAGTAAGAATAATATGAGCTTTCCTTTGTCATGCATTGCAAAAAATGTAAAAAAAAAATCCACTGGACTTGGTTTCCAAGTTTGAAGATGTTTCGCTTCCCATCCAGGAAGCTTTTTCAATTCAAAATGTCAGAAATAGCGTTGAGTTTGAGGCTTGCATGCTTATCTTAAAGATACAGTGGAGGATGTTGTTTTCTAGTGATATTCTAGTGATATGTTTACGTAAGGTCGTCCTACGTGCTCGTCCCTATTTTCACTTAAAGGTGGTGAGTCTGACAAAGTGGAAAAATTGCAAATCTTCTATTGGAAAGTAAAGGCTAGTTTATGCTCAGAAACTAGCCCCCCGCGCCCCCGCCACAGACACTCTGCTGCACCTCTCCAAAATTGTAGGTGACTGCAGACAGGAGGCCTCTGATTGGTCAAATCTACATCCGCTCTACACCATGCGTATTTCCTGTTTGGTACCTTACCGGCTGGTTTTGTTTGGATGACTGCCATTGTGGAAAACAACTCGTGAAGATGGACCAGCTAGAAGAGTGAGGTGTGAGAGAACGCTGCCTTTTTCGCCCTCATGTCCCTCCGTTGCCCCCCACTTCCTGACCTCCTCGGCCGTATCTAGACCCACAGCTAGTTGGTGATACTCCCTCTCGCCTTGTGGAGTGGAATAACATCAGTGTATACAACCTTAAAGCTGTATAAGCGATGCAAACAGCTACTTTCAAGCAGAGCGTGCACAAGGAGAAATAGGCTTGTGCATGCTCTTGCACGCGTTTTATAGGCGATTCCTCATAGCGGTTATTTGGGTTTGCACGTGCATTAATTTTTTTTAACTGGAGAGGGTGGGTCGCAAAAACCCTCCACAATACCTTTAATTTTTCTCTGAGAGGTGTCAGGTTCTTCTTTATCTATGTCCATCTACCTGTTTGGCCCTGCAGTGTGGGCCCCTGTGTCCCCTAAACAAAGTCACCCAATAAGGGGAAAGCGGATGTAATGGAGATTGCTTCCTTCAGGGTTGCTTTATGGTGTAGTAAAATCCTTACAGATTTACGGCACTGTCGCCGACTGTTTGAAGAGTCGGCTGTGGTGTCATGTGGCAAAATCCTGCTTTGTCACAGTTTTTTTTTTTTTTTCCTGAAGGGCATTTTTAATCCTTAGAGGGGAAGATGAATGTTTTCTCTTCCTCTGGTTCGAGCTGACACAGCTGTCAAAATATGACACTCCATTATGTCATAATAGTCATTTTAGATCATTTCTAATAAGCACTGTGATGCACAGTTGTCGTATAATGATTATTACAGGCAAGCAGCTGAGGTCTGCGTCATGTTGCGTTTGGCTTTTTGAGTCTAGAGGGAAAACTGTTATATTCCGGGTTATAATAAGAGCATCTTGGATGTGCTTCACGTTTTCTACACTCTTTCTTCTTCTATTAAAGTTGGCAGGAAGCAGACTGGTTTGCTGCTTCTCTTTCATGGTGGGAAATAATTGATGTAATCTTCTTTAGCCATATGTCGAGACATATGCTCACGGACTTTATCAGCTCCACTGTCGGGGGATTTTGATTAGTGGAAGAAAGGAGAACTAAAACGTCTATGTTACTGCCCTAAATGCAGACTGTCTCCCCGGTATTCGTCACAGTGTTGGTGATTCATTGTTCTACAGATTTATACATCCTTCCCTTTTAACACGTTGGTGTATATTGATTAGCTGTGATTGTTTTTGTTGGTTTCTTCTTGGTGTTTTTGTTCAACAAGTTGGAAAGAAGCTTGGATTGTTCCTGTTTCTTTTCCTAAACCCAGATGATCAAACGTTTGGTGAAACTGTCTAAAAGTGGTCGACAGGTCAGAGGAAATCCCTCAGGCTACATGCTCTGTGTATGCTGAACTAATCATGTGTATGATGCTCATGGGAGTCAGAGATTTTTACACAGATAATTTCAGCTTTTTTTTTCCTTTTCCGCTTATTTACTTTAGCCAAAGGTAGCAGAGGTTGGGTGCAACTATCTGAGTCAGTGTATTTTTTTCCTCTCTGGAGCTGCTCCCGTCTCCCAACTCTCGGTGTAACATCATCAGATCTGTAACTTTGAGACATCTGATCTTCGGTTGCATATCACTGCTTAGAGAGTAGCTACATGGTTGGAGGAGAGACACACAGCAGCACTCAGTGAATATTATCCAGCAGCTACTTTAATGTTTAAATAAAAGTTGGGAGACAGGTTGGTTAAAATAATTACAGATGCCACCGAAATATCTGTTCCTTAGACATGCAAGATTTTTCAGCTAAAAATGGCAACAGATTGTAAGTTTAAAAAAGTTGGTATTATAATTCAAGAAGCTTGAGAAAACATAGTTTGTTCTTCTTTATTAAAAAAGCTTGGCTTCTCAGAGAACCATGACTCCCAGTTACAGGTTAAATTTTTTTTTCTTATTGTATAGATAGAATCAGACTGCAGAGCTTCCACATATCTTGAAATTTTGTTTCTGGCATCATTATATTAGCAAAGAGGTTCTTAAATATTTTAAGCAGAGCACAGAGAGAAGTAGGGAGAGCTGCAGATTTAAAGGTGAAACAGATTTACTGTGATATGCAACATGCTATATAATATATAGCTCCAAGTTTACCACAAAGTTTACAAGTAAAAATATGCTATTCTATTTTGAAAATGCAGCATATCCATATTTTTCTGGATGGAGTTGAACTTGTGCTTCTAGGGATGCACAATTTTAGCTTCGGAATCGGCTGTTATTCTTTATTTTTATATAAATGAATGTTTTTGGGCCCTATATACATAATGCACTAAAAGACATCTCTCTTACTATCTATAAATATAGATATCAGTGTATTACGATTCTCTTGTGTTCTCAACAACAAGAAAGCATTCAATAAATATATGTTTGAGCTCATTTTTAGAAAATACAAAAACCTAATAAAAGCAGTCGGGTGGAGTAACTGTAGGTCCATCAGCCCCCACCCTTAGTGTCCCCACCAATTTACATAACAAAGTTACACCCTTGGATTTGAGACCTTTTTTTGTGTTTCCTTTCCTCAATCAGTGTTTTTGGGCTGGCAGAAGTCAAAGGGTGTCGCTGTAAAGATGCATACAAGCATGTCTGAGTAGATTAGCAGAGGAACATATGACAAGTGTGATCCTTCCTGTCAACTGGTTCATCTGCTTTTTTTATTTCATAAATCTGTCCTTAAAAACAGATATTAGATCTTAGATGCCTTACAGCAGACCCCCCCAGCAAATTATTTAGACCCTTGTTAAATCTTTCATTATAACAGTAACACAAAAAGCCTAGTCGCAATAACAAATGTTGCAATAAACAATGAGACGGATATTTTGTAGTCAATTTGATAAGTAATATAACAGTTATGGCAAAGCAATGCAAGTACCCCTCACTTCAAGGTAAACAAGACCGTGCGCCTGGCAAGTGCCTGACGCAAAAATTCACCTTAAGAAAACTAGAAGGGTAGGGAGAGGAAACCAATGCCACGGTGTGAAACCTTGTTTTATCGAGTCTCTTTAGTAGAAGAGATGCAATGCAATGCTAAACAAATGAGCATTAAAGCACAAATGTTTATGAAAGACCCCAGGCCTGGAATCGAACCCGCAACCTCCTTTGCTGCAAAGCAACAATGCTGCAAACTGTGCCGCTGTGCAGCCCCATTGTTAGATCCAGCTGCAAACTGTAGATTTTTGCATATTTCAAAGTGGGATCAAGTTTGGCTGAATCAATTAATCGGATTAATTGATTATTGAAAAAAATCGTCATAATTTAGTAATCGATTAATCGTTAACTGGAATATAGAGAGTTTAAAACATGCCTTTAGCTGACAGAGCAAACCTACTTGGAGCAGTAAATATATCAAAATTGTGAAAAAGAAATAAATATTGTGCATTTAAGATAAAGAAAGCTTTTTCATCTGATTATATCCTCCATCCAGAACTCCTAGAGTGGAAAAAGTTTTAATTTTACCTGGTTTAATTTTGTAAAAAAAATCTTTGGCTAACCTTTGGCTATCTGATTATTAATGGATTAATTGAAAGCATAAATAAACGATTAATCGATTAGCATAATAATCGTTAGTTGCAGTTCTACTCTTAAGATTTTGGTCATGATGATGTCATGTGAGTGGTTTTTTTTCTCCATCCATCCATCCATCCATCCATCCATCCATCCATCCATCCATCCATCCATCCATCCATCCATCCATCCATCTAGAGCTGGGCGATATGGCGATATATATCGGGAGGACGAGAGAAACATGTCTATCGTGACCTTTCTCCTCTATTTTTTCTATCGTGATAAACTATTTTATTATTATTATTAGTGCTGTCAAAATTATCGCGTTATTATCGCGTTAAAGCGAGGCCATTTTAACGGCGATAATTTTTTTAACGTGAGATTAACGCTATGTGGTTTTATGGTACAATTTTCCAAGTACATCCCGCTGCAGCCTGCGAGTTGGCGGGGCTATTTTCCCCCAGTGTATGCATTTCTCATTGGCTTCAAGAGCGGAGCTCCTCAAGGAAAAAAGACGCTCATACACTGGGTAGCGCTAGTGCCTTTTCTTTAAGCCCCACCACCAACAAACAAGTTGAGTGTCTGGTAACTAGTAGCAACCTGAAATACGCTGAGAAAACAGATTACTGAGGTGAAATGGAATCTGCTACGGCACTTGCTGTCTGTGTACGCCACAGGTCGGTATCGTGTGTGTGTGTGTGTGGGTGGGTGTGTCTGTGTGTGGGTGGGTGGGTGTGTGTGTGTTCTCATTTTTGTTAAGAGGCTGAAAAGTAACTTTCTAGAGCATAGACTACCTCCATCTAGTGATGTCGGTCTATTGATTTTGATGTATTGATTGAAAATTGTTCATTATTATCTTGGTTAATTAACATCTAATGTTAACTGTACTACATTTTATAGCAGTAGGGTAAAATGCTTGTCTTTGTTCAAAAGACTGTATTAACTGTAAAGACTGTCTTTTACATCAGCCTGTTTTCAGGGCCTTTTTTTTGGCTACATATTTGTTATTTTTTGCTACATGCCTCCCCATCTTCTTGCCATATGTTTCTATGGCATAAATCAGTATCTGTGACCTGTCTTCATTTTAAAAAAAGAACATTGGCACAAACCTAGCCTGTATGTATTTTTTGCATGTCATCGAGAGTATTTAAATGATTTTCAATCAGAAAAAAAAATTGCGATTAAAATGCGATTAATCGCGAGTTAACTCAGGCATTGATGCGATTAATCGCGATTAAAAACATTTAATCG
Source organism: Cyprinodon tularosa (assembly GCF_016077235.1). NCBI lineage: Eukaryota > Metazoa > Chordata > Actinopteri > Cyprinodontiformes > Cyprinodontidae > Cyprinodon > Cyprinodon tularosa. Next base: position 1,731,274 of record NW_024039026.1, on the reverse strand, counting down.
ATTGACAGCACTAATTATTATTACTGCTAATATACATTTTAATATAATTTGTTAATATAACATTTTGCGTTTTTGCTATGCAAACTCTAAGTGTATATAACGAAAAAAAAAGAGAATAAAAAGATAATGTGTAGAGAACGTGGTTTTGCGACACTACACCGCTTTACGTCACGCGGCTTTGCACCATACGTTTGCGACATTACTGACGGAGAGAGCCCGCGAAATTTCTTTCTGGCTTGAAAAAAAATGAATGATGGACACCCAAGAAGATGTTACCACAGCAGCGGTTACAGAGTCCGAAACAGTAGCCAGGTCAAAGACACAACAAACACCACTTTTGCCCAAAAGGGGAGGCAGCTCGGTTGTTTGGTTATATTTCGGATTTCAGCCATCTGATAAAGAACAAATGCAGCCGATATGCAGCAAAGCCGTTCCAGCGGCTGATGCAAATACTTCCGGCCTCTTTTACCACCTGAAGAAAAATCATGAACAAGAAGACGGGAAACTACAACCACTCCGATCAAAACAAACAAGGGATGAAAATACAGGAAGCACTGGAAAGAAATTCTCACAGCCGAAGCTTAAGGAAGCATTCGCCCAAGGATCACAATATGAGAAGACGTCTCAGCGACACAAGCAGATCACAGGGGCTATTTCACGCTATATCTGTAAAGGCATGGCCGCCGTTTACATAGTCGAGAAAGACAGCTTTCGGGACCTCGTCCGTACACTCGATCCCAGATATGTGATGCCTAGTCGAATCATTTCAGTAAAGTGGAGCTGCCTGGCTTATATGCTAGTTGTCGGGCTGAAGTGGAGAGAGCGGTACGCAGTGGTGCGACGCATTATGCGTTGACTACGGACATGTGGATGAGTAGAGCAACACAGCCTTATATGAGTCTCACCATCCATTTCATCAAGGACTGGACCCTCCTAGTGGAAAACAAGGTAAGTGAAAGACAAGAGAAAAACCTGGCCTTGGAATTTTATAAAATGTCAATAACAAACGAATATTAAATGATTAATTACTACAGCGCAATAGCCAAGATTCTATACTGTTCACTGTCATGGCCGCAAATTGCGTAACTGGTGTTCTTGGTTTGGGGTTGGGATTCTCATATTAGGAAACAAGATGATGGGTAAAAAATAGGCGATGAAAGATTTTTTTCAACCCTGTCCATCTGACGGACTATGAAAACATAAAATGCAACATCAGTTGTGGTATATCGTGATATATATCGTTATCGTGATATAAAATAATCCATATCGTGATATAGTTTTTTTTCCATATCGCCCAGCCCTACATCCATCCATCCATCCATCCATCCATCCCCGCTTATCCTGGGTCGGGTCGCGGGGGTAGAAGCCTCAGTAGGGAGGCCCAGACGTCCCAGACACACTACCGAGAAAACTAATTTCATTCGCTTGTATCCAGGATCTCGTTCCTTCGGCCATGACCCAAAGCTCATAGATGAGAGTAGGAACATTTTTCCTGTCCTTTGAATTACTGTGTATTTTTGTTGTACTAATAAACTCCTTGCCTTCAGCCATTTTCACATTCCTCCCTCTATCCCTTCCTCTATCCATCCATCCTTCCATCTGTCTATCCGTCCCTGTCTTTCATCCCTTTTATCCCTTTCCCTGTCTGTACTTCCATCCATGTTCCCATTTCTTTTTTCCTTCTCCTCCTCCCATCTGTCAACCACAGGTTCCACAAATGTGGCAACAAGAATCTGAGCTTTTTTTGTTTTTGGTTTTTTCTTGGGAAAATTGTATATTTTAACATGAAGAGAAAAAATTCAGGCCTTCATTACCAGTAACTGATGCTTGTCTGAGTTGCAGAACATCACAGTTTGGTTCATCTGCTGCTAAAGGTGTATTGCCATGTCAGAGGAGCTAAGAGAGCTAGCGGCTAGCTGTTGGACCTGGATGTTCAGCTTAAAAATTTTCTATTGACAAGTAATGCCAGTTGACAAGAAGAGGGGTTTGATGTCAATGCAGCCTGTTGAGTATTGACGGATGATGCTGCCCTGAGTTAGATGTCCTATTTGGTTGATTAACCATCCCTTCATTTTCCCACCAGCTCTTCCTGCCTCAGTAGAAGAGAATAAATAATCCAAGCCAGTTAATATTTGTTTAAAAATAAAATCCTGCCCTCATTTGGAAAACGCGTTCTCATTTATTGCATCAGTGGAGTTGTTAGAGTTAGGCCCCTCCTGGTTGGCGAGCCTGCCAGCAGAGCGTGTTGAGGATCAGTTTCATAACCCAGATTCCTATTCTGAACTCAGCTGGTCATGAGTCCTAATCCCCGCACTGCTAAAGCCACTCATTTTTCCTCTCCTGGTTTCCCTCCTTTTGAGTGGATGTAGCAGATACTGTCTGAGTGTTAGAGATGTAAGACTCTTATCCTTGGCAAATCCCTGAAGTAAATTACCCTAAAAAATATGAATCATTAGACTTAATTTGGGCAAATTTGGCCATTATTGTCGATTAATCGCCCAAGGTTCCTGGGCTGTCCAATGGACGGAAAAAGACCCATTGGTTATATTTTCCTTGTTCACTTTGTTGTGATTCAAAGTAATGAAAACTTTTTTCATTCAACCTGTTTAATAGAAACAAAGGGAAACACAAGGAACACAAACAAGCATGGAGATGATCAAAGTCATTTAAATGTATCTTGTGATTCCTTTTTGAAATGCTGTTAATTTATTCATGTGTAGATGCAACACTTCCTCTTCATCTTGTCAAGTTGTGGAGGAACTGATAAGAGGCATTTCTTGCAAGAAAAAGGTTCAAATTCATTTTATGTCCTTAGATGGAGAGAAAAGCTCTGACTGGAGCAAGCCCAGTACATTTATTTATACAATAACTCCCAATACACACACACCCCCTCCCAGGGGAACCAACCCACCCCTGCATACAAAAAACTTCCTCACCCACCAACATTTGGAGGAAAAGGACTGCAGTTCATCAAGGAAATGCATTTTTCATTTTCCAGATAAACACTCAGAACAGGTGTCTTCTGTTTTACAGCATTAAGGAGGATGAGGAAACTTTAAACACTTAACTTTTATCACTTCTTTCTTTCACCCAAATTAGGCAGAGGAAAAACAGGCTTTCACAATCTAATCTAGCATCCGTATTTAAGAAAAGATGCATCTTCTGTTGTAGTGATGGAGTAGGAGAGAAAGAACCTTCACTGTGATAATATTACTGTTTATTGTGATTAAAGTGTTTGCACCAAGCTGTGGAGAAGAACTCTGATAAACCTTTTCTTGTCAAATGCACGGCGTCTAACCTTGTTTTAAAGCTCTGGGATTGTTTTTGCTGCTGAAGCGACGCACACGTCCCTCCCGTTAAGCTTAAGGCATCTCTCCAGGCCTCCCTTCAGGCATCCTCTGTCTTCTGAGTCGACACTTTCTAAATTAGTCCAAAGTGAGCCGATTGTAATCGAATAATGCTTAAGAAGAGGTTTTCTCCTTATTGCTAATGGTTCATCTCAGCTGAAGTGTTGCATTTAAGAACCCAAAGAGAACAAGCTGAAAGAAGAAATTAAGTTTTATAGAAATAAAAATAACTGGATTATATATTGATCGCTCAGACTCTCTGTTGATGTGATCTATATCTGTCTCAACAAGCAGGTATAGCAACAAGCAGTCTGTTTTTTGTTTGTGTTTTTACCAAATTCCACTTTTTTAATTAGTATTTTTCTGAATTTTGTTTTTTATTTTTTTCTCCCTTAATATTCCACATTTCATTCTAACCGCATTCATTAACCTGGAAAGTTTGTAATTATGAAGTAATACAAACATATTTAACCCATAATTAGCCTCAAAATACAAAATGTAATGACTGATGTTTCACTTTTAGTAGTTAAACAAATTGCTGTGGTTCAGCAGAGCATTATGTGCTTATTTAAAAGTATTTACCCGTCATTTTTTTTGGAATAAAAAACGTTCCTGATATGTAAGGCATATAATCTCACATTTAAAATGGTATCGTTTTATAAAAATGCTTTAGAGTTGAACATAAAAATATCTCATAAAGAAACATTAAAACCTCTGAACCACAAACACTTTGTGACCATTTAACTTTTAAATAGGATCCTTGATTATTTTTACTTCTTTCTACAGTCAGAGGTAGTCAAAGCAATATTTACCTGCTTTATTTTCTAGTATAAAGTATAAGTATAAAAACCCAGTTAATGTGTAAAATTAGCTCTGGTCTCGCCGACGCTGACGTATTTGAACGCTAAAGAGTTAGCAGGCGTCTAGCTTCATCACATTTATTCTTATTCATTATTTTCTCACAAACTAGCAGACAATTTCCTTTTTAAATGTATGAAAATAGCTGTATTTAATAAAATAAAATAAAATAGAGTATTTTTCTGCTCTAAACTTTGCTCTGAGTTCCATATTTGTATTTTTGGAGGACTTTAGTGCAGATACAGGAGCTGTCAGTGGACAAAATACCTCACAGACGACTACTTTAAGTTTCTCCCGGATAAAAAATCCTGAGATTCCATGTTTTTGTACTAGATTCCATTTCATTTACTAAATTCCAAGATTGTGTCCTGTTTTCTGCACACTGGAGAAATGTCCCTCTGCATTTAACCCATCCCCTTTGGCAGCAGTGGGCTGCCATTGTGGGGTGCCAGGGTTGGGATTATTCATGGGGCCCGAAATAATCTACAATGTTAACTAATCCAGAAGTTATGAACCTAAATTGTTGACCTAGCTATTAAGCGTAATCCCTTTTGGTTGTTTGGGATCATTTTCTACTTGGACTACCAAACTGTTCCCAACATTTCCTCAACACTTTTATTTTAAATCCACCCCAATCCACAGCTATTGCCAAGAATAAATCGGCAGCAGAGCATTACGCTGCCACAACCTGATAACCGATGCAGTTTTTCTTTAAGAAGGGACTGATCCACATCCTTTTCCTTTCCCATAAGAGGTTAGGATAGATGGCTGAATTTGGATATCTGTTGAACAGAGTCGTTGGATTAGGGATTGGCTAGTTTTTGTAATTTAACAGCTCAGTTTGGGTCTCCTTCACATCTGAATAACTTAACTGTGTCAAACAAAGCACAATACACAAGACTTTCTTTTTTATTATTATTATTTTATATCCATCAGATACCAGCTGTGTCAACATCTGGGTTGGAAAAGAGGATGTGTGTTATTCTACCGAGCAATAAACCAGTAAATTATGAGCCACGCCTTTGCATACTATAACATGTTTGTTTATTAGAAATGTTCATCTCCCTCTGAATCAATTTCCGCATTCACATTTCTGCTTTAAAAAAAAAAACAACCAAAACAAACAAAAGTAAGCAATGATCAGCAGCAAAATAAAATCTGCTGCATGAATAATAAAAAACATATTTTTTTCCCCAAGTATGAAAGAATGCACGGAGAAACCAAAACAATGTTTAATAAAAGCAATAGGCCTTTCTTGGTTGTGTTAACGGGAAGAAAAAAAAGTAAAACCAGACCAGGATTGTCCCTTAGGATTGCTCTAGATAGCAGATGAGCTCATGGTTTGTTTAGGTTGGCATTTAGAGACTTAAAGAGTGGTTAGTTTTTTTACCTTTGCCCACAGTTAAACAGCCGTCCTCTGAGGAAGGCATGGAAAAAGCAGCCAGAAAACACAAGCTTCTCCCAGTTTCCCAGGGTGACGCATTTCTCCAAAACAAGCAAAAACCGAGACCCTGTTTGTGTCCAGATTGGTGTGCTTGTTCATTTCTGTGGCCCCTGACAGGGATTTCTTTTTATACCAATCCCTGCTTTTCATTTTCTGTTGTGTTCAGGAGAAATCAAGTAACTGTAGTTTTTCCAGCAAATCCAGAAAAACGACTGGTCATTGGCAGTTTTAAAATCCTGTGGTTTCAAATAAACTTACAGAAGTTTCATCACTCACACTTAACGGGGGGAAAGAGTTTGAAGACTCGTTTTCAGATCCAATCCAATTAGCTGTGTTGTGCAGCTAAGTGGCAGCTAAGACTGCATGTTCACTGAATGCATCGACGCTGAAAAAAATCCCACTCTGTTCATCGAGTGGATGGATCATCAAACAGCTTGTTCCTCGATGCACTGCTTGTTGTGAGTTGAGGCACAAATGTGAGTAGTACCACCTTCTTTTCCTGATAAAACTACTACAAAACTACATATATCCCTTTTAATGTTGGGGTATAATGAAATTCAGTGATCTGTCAAAGTTGTTTTGAAGTCCTTTCAAACCTCAAGGAGAGAATGGGTCATTTAAAGGTAGAATTAACAGCATTTTCTAGCGTTTATAAGGAGTAGAGTGGATGTCACACTCTGTTAAACCTGTTTTATCATTTAAAAACAAACCTTTGCGAGGTTAGAGTCTGACTTCATTTAAACCTCCTCTCTGATACTGAAAGTAGCTAACATTAAGTGTCCTTCCTTCAGTCACCGCTTCAGTACAAAGACTTTTAGCTGGTAGCTTTAAGCCGAGCATACGCTGTACAATTTTTTCAATTGTGAACGCAGCTACAGCTCAGACTGTACGACGAAACCGCAGGGTTTAAAAGTTCACAGATCATGATGTATGTTCTCAAACTGTGCGGCCTGATGCGATCTACCTGCTCACTCTGAACGTCTAAAATGTCGGACTCAGCTCCGCAGTGAGATGGCGCTACTCAGACTCATCAATCTAGAAGCCAAACGTATAGAAGAGGAATATAAAGCTCACTAAAGTAAAACGCGCCGCCTTGGCAATTTGTGGAATTTTGTGCCCTAAAAAGAAAAGTTAATTACGAATTTGGTAGGGTGTAAATAATCGTTTTGTAACGATGCATCGATCCAACAGCCGACGATCCGATGCATCAACAAGTCCGCAAGAGTATCGAGGCTTTTTTCATCCATTTGCTCCTGGACGTAATTCTGACTCCAGTGCTGCAGTTGCACTAAACCTATTTTCCTTTAGCCACTACCCTCTTTCCGCTTACAGTATTTTTTTTGATGCAAGGCCTTTCAGAATCTATAACACGGAGGCATTATTATTTTTCAGTGAATGGGGTTTTCATAGGCCCAGTTGGAGCACAACTTTTCTACTTCTGGTATTTGCTGTTATGTCTAAAATAAAATGCATAACAATATTACAGCTTTCGTTGATTTATTTCAAATTTGACACATTGTCTAGCCTATAAGGTAAGAAAAAAATTAATCGAATCTTATCTTGGTGTATTTTTGAATATCGAAAATAATGGAATCGTGGGGTCAGGAAATTGATACTGAATCGAATCTCCATGATGAGTGTGATTTTAAACCCCTAGTATTTGGACAAAGACATGGCTGAGCTATTAAGCATGGCTACTACGGTCTGTCAATTTTACAGAAAGAACTCCATTTCACTCGTTGCACCCCCACCATGCTTCTTTGTTTACATCTTAGAGGAAGAAGACGAAGAATCCTTGTTTGCCCACTGAGCCATTTGCCCACGACCACCTTTTAACGGCTGGCTGAATTTCAAACATGTTTGATTTTTTCCCAGCCTCACGATTCCTGATCGGGAGGTGGTTGTCAGAGGCTGATCGCACCTCATTACCCCCCGATGGTGTGTCCACCATTAGGCTGAAAGTCGGCCCGATCGAAAAATTCTCACATGACTGGACAGGGCTCGATGTTAACCATTGCCCGTTAGCCCGGGGCAAGTAGTTTTTATTGTCGGGAGAGTACAAATTTTTTTTTCGATCATTGCACTTACCCGGTGGGCAAATGCAATGATCGCAAAAAAAAAATTATTTATCACTCAAAATTACTTTAAAATCACCGACATTCGCTGAAAACGACCCACAAGCGTTGCCGGCACCATTTTTGTTGTTTTGTACACATTCTCGCGTGATTTGAAAAAGCTGCGCGATTTTCCGCTAGATTGCGTGATTTTTCTCTGCTTGGGGAGAGAATTCTGCAGAACAGCAGCTGGATGATGAATTTAATCTATACTATAATACACACTAGATTAAAATTTATCAGTCAGGGATTAGGAAAATAATAACAATTGTGTGCGCACAGTGTAAATATTTCTATTATATGGCAGTCTTCTGTACAGTGGTCATACATTAAAAAATGTTCATAAAATTTTTTTCTCTTAGACATTGGAGTGGTGCATTTAAATGTTATAGAGCTTAACATGTTAAATTGGTGAGTAGTAGTAGTGTAAGTTTTTATTTTTTTTATTTTTAACACAACAGTTTAAAGCAAAGTTTAGTTTGAAAAGAATGTGCAGGAAGGATTGAAAAGCATGTTAACACGGTAATGTAGGCTTGGGTTCATTATCTGACGCATGCATATACACACCAGGAACCTGGAAACTTACTGAATTACAAAAAAACATTTAAAAAACAAACATGTTTCATTGATATATATACAAAAATTTATATTAGGAACTATATATATCAAACATTATACTGGGCAAGTAAAAATTGTTTCTGGGCAAATAAAATGTGAAAGCCTCTTGCCCAAATCCTTAAACTCAACCTGGAAAATGGGTCCAAAAAGGGCAAAAAATTGTACAGCGTACGCCCGGCTTAACAAACGTATGTTCTCTTCAGACAGGATGGGATATTTAAGGTTTCCTATTGGTTGGTCCATATCAGAGCTGATGAAGATGGTTGGATGCTGATCATCATTGAATATTCCCTCTGGCCTGCAGAGCTCCAATATATAAATTTATGACTAGCTGTTGACTGTACTGGATGTGTTTGCACGGCTGCAGTGTTGTTCTCACCTCTTGGAGGATGTGAAGAACAAGGACGTAAAAGTATTTCCTCCTGTTCCTGCGGGAACATTGACTCATCCTGAATCATTAAGGGTCTGACTCAGTCCAACTAGAAGTCCTCAGCTTTTTCTGAATGTGTCTGGATTTTGTTTTTTGTTGAAAGAAAAAAAAAAAAAAAAAGGTTAAGATTAAAGATATCTTTAATCTTTCCTTATCTGCGAACGTGTCCATTTTCTAATATCTAAGCACTTTGGACGTTGAGGGAAAAGGATTACTGTGATGAAACCATGGATGCTTCAGTGTGGCACTGATTTATGACTTTCGTTTTAAATGCCTTTATCCCCCCCCCCCCCCCCCCCCCCCCCCCCCCCGCTTCAGCTGCAGAGCACAAACATCATGATGGAGAGTTTGCTTCATAGCAGAGAGCTCCTGCTGTTTCCACAGTAATTACACTGTTGCTTCTCCCCCACTATGCTGGATGTGTGCGTGTTTCCTGGGTAGTTGGGATTTTCTTAGTTTATTCACACATTTTCTCTAATTTGGGACCATATTTTATGTCACATCTGCTATGTTTTTTCAGAAATCCTCCACAGTCTGTTTTTATCTTGTTTGCTTTGGGATCAATAAAGTATTTTTGAATTGAATTGATTTTTCTATTTTCCTCGTATCACATCTTATCTAACTGAGTTTATTTTTTTTCTGTCTCTACTGTCATCATCCGGGACAGAAAAAACTGTTGAACTTTATCAAACTTCCTGCTTTATATCATCTTTATTTTGGGTTTAATCTGAGCTCTCCATTAAAGCTGCATCATGTCACAGGCTTCTTTTCCCTCTCTGCTTTCTGATCCTTTTGATCGTAAGGCTTAAGACCTCTGCTCTGTGTCGCCTCTGAATCTCTTCTCGTTATCTCTGTAGTTTTCCTTTCATTGGAATTTAGTAGAAAGTCTCCTCATATCTATAGACTGAAAAGAAACAATTATAAATAAATCAATCAGTAATCCAAATAAACAGTTGAAGCAGGTTGGCTGTTTAACGATACATTCAAATGTTTGTATAAAAAGTTTAGTGGAAGGAAAAAGTGTCCTGATGGAGACTGCAAAGCAAAATCTGTTCAGGAAGAAAGTGCTATAAGTTGGTTTATACTGGAAGCATTCAAAGGGAAGCTTCCAGTATAAACAGTCGATCTTTTCCCAACTCTGAACAGGATTCTACCGTTGAAGCACCAGGTTGTGCACCTCTGCTTGCAGCGCTTTAGTATAAATGTCATGCAAACATTTCACACGTCATTTCTTCAAGACCAGAAGGAAGAGAGTAACACAGTACAAGAACAAGAAGCTGGAAAAAGAGAGAAACGTAAATACAGGTTATAAAGGCTTATTGTATATATTAAGTTTATATTTTTATTGTTATAGTAGGAAATTGTATCAAGTTACAAAATGCTGCCATCTTTGGTGTGGGACATTAAGCTTTTTTCTGTCCTATAACATATTTTAGGTCTATTGCTTCCTGAGTTTTCAGAGATTAAAGCTCTTGTTCAGGGCCGCTAGCAGCTCAGCGTCTTAGCATTGAAATTCCGGCTGTGGTTGGAGACCCGAGCAAAAACTGAGCATTTGTTTTTTTTATTATAGATATTTCTAAATAGATATATATATATATATTTTTTTACCGAATTTGAAATTTGAATTGTTAGAAGAAAGAAAGAAAGAAAGAAAGAAAGAAAGAAAAACATTTCACTTGTACGCTGTTTCTTCTAAGAAGTTTAGGGAGATGTAAAACCCTAACATCTCTGGTCAAAGGGTTTTAAAATAGAAACCCTTTGAAATACCACAAGAATAAGGAACTTGAAATATGCTGATCACGTTCTGCCTCGTGCATCATGAAACACGATTAGTGGTCGACCTTTTTTCCTTACTAGAAATATTTTTACTGTAATGACCCATTACATAGGCCAGGCATCCCCAAACTCGGTCCTCAAGGCCCCCTGTCCTGCAGGTTTTAGAGGTTTCTCTGCTTCAGCACAGCTAGTTATAATGATTGCAGTAGACCAAAAGCCTGTTAATCAGCTTTCAAATAAAATCAGCTGTGCTTGAGCAAGGAAACCTCTAAAACCTGCAGGACAGGGGGCCTTGAGGACCGAGTTTGGGAATGCCTGGGCATTGATTCACCTGGCTTTTCACAATAAAACTAACTTCTTTTTCCTTTTCACCTTCAGACAGTCAAAGGTTTGTTTAGTCTTACCTTTGCTTAAGATTATCTCATCTGCACATCTTTTAGTCTTTTCGTGTTGTTCCTCTCATCATTTCCTGTTTGGTCGGTGGGTTTAGGCTTGCAGAGCGAAGCTCAGTGATCGTGAATGACTAAATGTAATGTAAAGCACTTTGGTCAAGATCTCTCACTTGAAAACATGCTATAAGTACAGACCATTTACCATAACTTTACTGTTGGTCACAGCAGCGGTCCCCAACCTTTTTTGCACCACGGACCGCTATATGTCATACATATAGTTTTAATTTTTAATGGAAATTTCACTTCATATAGCTCTCTTAATGCATTTGAATCCCTTGCCCTGTTTTTTTTTTTGTTTCATGCTTTTCTGTGGCCCCATTAACACGTGCATCCTTTAAGATGTCCTGAGAAGAGTTTTATTTGAGTTTAAATCTGAGATTACTGGCTGTGAAGAGTTGATGCGAAAAGTTGTACAGCTTTGATGATTCAAAGGATGTTTTATGCATAACCTTATTTTCCATAAAGCTTGTCCAACCCCCCCTCTCCCTATTTTCTTTCACTCCCCTGTTTCCCTAACCAAGCTGGAAAGATATGTCACCTGTTCTCCCTTGGGTTTAATTCCACTCTCTGTCCACCAATCAGCAGCTCCCAGTGAGAGACCAGAGCTTCACAGGTTTCATTCATGCAGCCTTTGAAGTTTGCTCTGATCGTCACCACAGCTGCAGAGAGGTGCTACTAAAGCAGTGTGAGCACTGCTTTTGGTATGAAAAACTGGCTAAAATTAGCATCAAGACAGTTTTTAGAGGCGTCCTAGAATGCAAAACCGAGTTTCCATTGTCATAGATGAATAACAATAGTTCAGTGGGTGAAATGGACGTACAGAGAAGTTCCCCATCGACACCTCCTTTCTCTGCAAATCTCACAATAAAACGGGCGAATCCAAACGAAGCACCAAGTTGACGTCAACTCAGTGATGTTGCCTTATTTGGTTCTGGCCTGTACTTTTGTCACGCCCCAAGGGGTATGAGGTGGCGACTGCTGGGCCAGACCTCAGCAGAGAGTCATGATCCATCCGTCTTTAGCCAGAGGAGGGGGGCTGGGGGCTGGTAAGGCAGGCGGGGAGAAGCTCGGGGCCGCTGGTGTCCAGGCTACTGTCACCGGGTCGGGTTCCGTCACTCCATCCCCCGCTGGCTCCCTGCCCCGTCCACCAGGGTTCCCGGACCAGCCCCGGAGCTGAAGGCTCGGTTTGGTGCCCCGTGTGTTTCCACTACGTGCTGCACTGTAGTCGACTAAAATCCCAGACGATTTTGAAATTCCCACTGGATGTTTTTTTTAGAGATGAAAAGTAGGACATGTCCGGGAAAAGGAGGACGTCTGGTCACCCTACCATACCAACAATTTGATGTTTCAGTGAGTGCTTGTTGCTATGATCCATCTTTGCTCAGCAGCATCGCTTGTTGGTTTACAACGCACAGCTCATTTTAAATATTCATGAGCATACCGTAAAAGGAAGAAAACCTGTCGTTTCATTCTAGGGCTTATAACTAGGCTTGCATTAGGGCTCAGAACAGCAAATATGCCATTTTCAGCCCAACCAGTGTTACACACCCTATTCAGAGACCTTAAGGACCAGCACCAAATACCCTATAGAATCATTCTATGAGCCCTTTAAAGAAAGCTTCCAGATTCAGCACATCTGTTAACATCCTAGTCTTAAGGGCCCATATTTTTATTTTATTTTTTATCTAATCCCAGCAGTCAGAACAGACTGCTTGGAGGTCTTCCTTTTTTAAATGTTGCTGTAGACATCTGCTGCTCAGGTCTTTCCCCGGACCCCGTACTTCAGCCGCCCTGAGCTTCCTGAAAAAATGCATCCGCCTGTGAGAATTCCCAGGAGCTCTGCAGCCTGACAGCAGTAGGGTTTTTCCTTGTCGGTGCTGAAATGTTCAGTTCACTCAAGGTTCATCGTCCGTTTGTGCAAACACTGAAAGTAAAACATGCAAATGAAAATTTGAGCCTCTCCATATTTTTCTGAACACCTTGAGTTGCTCCTGCTTATAAAGGTTATTTATTACAGTCCTCTCTCTTCACTGAGGCCACAAATAGCAGCTTGGGTTTGATTACAGAGTCACTGAATGCAGCTGCAGGATCAGCAGAGGCAAACCTGCTCTGTTTGGAGCACAAAGACCTTGACCCTGCACTGGGTGTTCTCCCTCAGACTCATTACCTAATTATAGGCTGACGTTAAGCTTCATAGAAACCCATTTTAAGCCCAGTAACCCACAGACAGTCGGCTATGTTTGGCTTCAAAAAGGAGGAATATTATAGGTTTGACTCTGCTTCTATGAAACTAGTGATTTATGCTCTCTAGATGATACTGTACCTTTAAACTAAGCATCAGAGTTTACACTCAAAAGTAAACCTTGAAAGTGTTGAAAAACTAATGGCTCTTTGCAGCATGAATATTTACAGAAGCACATGGAAGAAGACAGACGGAGCAATGTTAGTTGGCGGCTTTTTAATCTAAACTAATCCATGATCCAGTCTGATTTTCTGCATTCAAGTAAAAGTAGATTAAGTTTTTACATATATAAATATACTTTGATTTTAATTAACATTAACTACTTTAAAAGTGGTTAAAGTTGATAAATGTGAATTAATTGAGAAAAATCCAAACAATTTTACTATATTTATTATATTTTATCATTATATAATAAAAAATATGTTAGAACTGTAAAATTTACAGTCATATGTTTATATTACTGTTTATATATATATATATATTTTTTTTTTTTACTATTTTTTAAGGTTGCACTTAAAAAAAAAATGAAATTGTCCAGAGAGCTGTTCCAAACGAAATTTCTTTTTGTTTTACACTTGTATAAACAAAATGACAAATCTGTCTAGTTAAGTTAATGATTGATTTAGCCAATTATTGATAATCAGGAGGTTTTTATTGATGCTTAATGTGAGAAAACTGCATTTTTCATGTCTTTGTGAATCTGGCCCTGAATTCACTTCAGAGCAAATCACTTTTTTTGTACAATGACACCGTTTTGTCCATATTTACATAAAGTATTATTCCTACAACCAGAGGAAGGCCTGACCATATGTCTGTATTTGTATGTAAATCACACCCTGAGGAAACAGTTTAACGTTTTTTTTTTTCTTAAGCAAACTGCTTGCATTAATCAGAGGGTGTGAAAAATGCCATCTGTTGAAAGCTGGTAACAATAATGGAGGATCCATTGAGGGGCCACATAACAGGGAGGGGAGGGGAGGGGTGTCATGTCATTAGAAAGTCGGGAAAACAGCAGAGCCCACTTTCCTTTAAAAAAAAAATCTGTATTATGAACAATTTAAAAGAAATAATATTAGACATTCTTAACTTTTTTATTTGTATATAATTAAAGGTTATTTCTGCAGATTTATATTGGCTGCTGATTATTCCGATTGTTTCATAACTCAAGAAAATGCTGCTCTCTTTCTGAGTAAGTCTTTTATAAAGGGTTGCATCATTGCAACGTGTTTCACAATCCATAACATTAAAGATATAAATCACCTGCTTTATCACAAAAAACTCTTAAATTTGTGCTTGATTTACATTTATATCGACTCACAAAAACGACTCAAAATAATTTGACCATTTCCTTTCTATCACGTAGTCTCGTGAATAAAGAAATGAAGACAAATCTTGAAGATAACGATGGGGATTGATGTTTTTCATCCATTGATCGATGTAGAGATTTACGTTTTTTTAAAGCCCCATGCAGATTAATTAGACATCAATCTAAGTAAAATCCGTTTTCATGACTATTACTAATTATGTTTGTTAAATATCCTTTGCCATCTTAAACAACCAACAGTTTATTTGTATTTTTAGACTTTAAAAAGGGGAAAAACATAAAATAATTAATAAAGATGTAGCATTTATTTTCTTCTATAGGATTTAATGTAAGAAGAAAAATGTAATTTCCAAAACAATTAAAAGGAAAATAGCTCTTAAAACTTTTAACATAATTCTGTTGTGTAAATTCAATTTAAATATTCTTTATTAAAAAAAAAAACTGAAGCTTCTGAGACTGTTATTTGTAATTACAGTACATTAAACTAAGTAGCTGCATAGCTCTGGTCTCACCTATCCCAGACATGTGATGCAGATTTATATTTGGGACGATTCTTAAGGCTGATATTAAGATTTCTTTCCTTACATGATAAAACTGATCCAGTTATAATAAATATTACAGAAGCTTATATAAATATAAAAGAAACATTAGATAACAAATCAAAGAAAACATAAAACAATTAATCAGATGAATCTATTAAAATAATAATCAACTGAATTAGTAATCGATTAATCATTAACTGGAGTAGAGATTGTAAAACATGCTTTTAAGTGACAGAACGACCCACTGAGAGAAGTAATTACAGCAAAATTAAAAAAATATATATATAGAAACTTTTTGCATTTAAGATTTAAAAAAGTGGGTTCGTCTGTCAATCTGATCTATTCAGAACTAATCAAGTGGAAAAGTTTTTTTCACCTGGTTTAATTTTGTAAAAAATCTCTTTTAAGGAAACTTTGGCTATCTGATTATTAATCGATTTGCAAAATAATGGTTAGTTGTAACTCTAGTGGTTAGCAATTGGAGGGAACAGCAATGCATGTGCTCCACCTGATCTGAAGGCGTGGCTGAATGCACTAATAAATCAGCGAATGTATGCAAATGTCGTCCAAACGACACACCGAGGTGGGGACTCGAGTTTGTGACTCATACTCGAGCTGCACTTAAGTCGCATATTTAATGACTTCAGACTCGACTTAGACTTGCATTTGAAGGACTTCAGACTCCACCGAGATTCGCGATTTCCGACTTGTGAACAATATATTTTTTTTAAGCGTTTTTTTTTTACTAACTTGTCTGATCACCGCTCGCCTTACCCAGCAGAGGTAAAAAAAAAAAAAAACGGCAGAGGGGCTGTCAAACAGTCATGGGTGGGTATTTCCAAAGAAGCCACGATTCGATTCGAATCACGATTCACAGGCCACGATGCGATTCTATCATGATGCATCATGATACTTGAATTATTGCGATGCATTGCAATATTGCAATATTTTCTCCTCCTCGTTTTTGAACGACTCGGCGCAGTATCCCGCAGCCGGAAAGGCTTGTGACACAAGGCAACGTGCGTCAACACATCCGCAGCGACATCTACTGAACTGGAAGCAGTATTACACTTGTTTTTGGCTGATGTTTGCCAACCATTCATGCAATTTTATTTATGCATTTTTTAAAATTAATAATCGATACTTGGTGTCAAGAATCGATGCAGTAGATCACGAAAATTAGAATCACGATGCATCATCATGACGATTATTTTGCACACCCCTACGCTGACGTCACTGACCAGTTCAAGATAATGATCATTCCATAGATATAATAGTGACCTTTAAGCTATACCGTCTCAGTGAAGGAGATGAAAACACAAGGAGAAACAAGCAAGCACGCAAATAGACTTGGACTTGAGCTCTCAAGACTTGGGACTTGACTTGGACTTGCATAAAATGACTTGTGAACATGTCTGCCACATATGATAAAAACACTAAAATCAACCCAAAATCCCATCGCTCCATCTCTAGATCTGTGTATTGATCCTCACTGATTTACTGAGGGTGTTCTGGGTTTGTTCTTGGCTGAAGAACTGGGACCTGTTTGTTGATGTGAGCTAAGCCGTAGCTGTTTTTCTGTTTCAAGGTTTTGCTAAATATTGTGGACCATACAGAAAACGTTAAACATCTTTTGTTTAAAAAGGGATCAAACGGCAGACAAGGTGCTTTCTTTTAAGTAGCTGAATCCTTGATACATGTGAAAATGATAAAGCATGGAATCAAAGTTTGATTCAAGAGGCCAAGCAGTCAGGCGGATGGCGCTGTCTGTTAAAAAATAAAATAAAAAAAAAAGCCAAATGGACTCCCTCTGCCCGTCACTCAATCACACAACATCCTAAAAAGGCTTTAAACCTTTTCTAAGCTTCAGAGAACGTCATGGTTTGAAGCTTTTATGTGGAAGCAAATGATTTGTGGTTCTGTTTCTAGTTTTAATAAGGCAGTTAAATGTTTGCTTTTAAACCTGATCAAGCGCTCATGCTTGACATGATGAGCTGCCTCCAAGCATCGTTTAAGATTCGCCTCTCTTTGCAGTAGTCGTCTTCAGAAGCTGCAGACGTAACAGTGAAGCGGAGAGCCTGGGGGAGCCCCTTCCTGCTGGTTTAACAGAGCCAAGCGGGGCTTCTGATGATATTTACTTGCTAAATATATTACAGGGAGTGATTGGAGGGAAGTAGTGATTTCTAAAGGGAGGGGAGATGGAGATGAAGTGTTTGCTTAAAGAGGTTAGTGGGAGTTTATTGGCCAAGGGAACATTTAAAACAAACATTGTGAACATTTAATTGCAAAAGAATCTAAAAAAAATCCCAGATTTTTAATGACTCAGCAGTTTTATCCAAACAGGATGAGCTGAAGAAGCCATGTGATCCACATCACCTTAAGAAATGTTTTTTTTTTTTTTTTTTTTCAGTTAATTCAACTAAACTATTTGGATCTTCTGATCGTTTCCAGTTGAACCAAGTGTCAAAGGTTTTGACAGTTTTCAGATTAAATTATGTTTAGGGTCAGATTACCTAATCAGATCAGTTTTAATCTGCCCTGGCCTTAATTTAGCAAATCTTTGGATTACTAGTAAGAAACAAGAGTTGTTCCAAACGATATAACCTCTAAAAGGTTCCACAATAAAGTCAACTGTTTTTAAATCTAATAAAAAATCAAGAAATTAAGAGATTATTTCTTTATGCTTCAATCTCATCTTTATTAAGCTCAGATAAGTGTATCAAACAAAGTTCAGGTTTCTGGTGTGTGTGTTTTTTTTTTTCCTTTCTATGATGTATTTAGGGCTGTTCAGTGGAACAGTGGGTAGCACTGCTGCCTTGCAGCAAGAAGGTCCCAGGTTTGATTCCGAGTGTTTCTGCATGGAGTTTGCATGTTCTCCCTGAGCATGCGTGGGTTCTCTCCGGGTACTCCTGCTTCGTCCCATAGTCCAAAAACATGACTGTTAGGTTAATTGGTGTCTCTAAATTCTCCATATGTGTGATTGTGTGTGAATGGTTGTTTGTCTCTGTGTTGCTCTGCGATGGACTGGCGACCTGTCCAGGGTGGACCCCGCCTCTCGCCCGTAGACAGCTGGAGATGGACACCAGCACCCTTCGTGACCCCAGCTGGGATGAAGCGTGACGGAAAATGGATGAAATATTTAAAGACTAGTTAATATGGTCATTAAATACAGTTTTATTCTGTATTTCATCTCCCTAATGATCAGAACTGATCAAGAAAAGATCAGTCAGATCCAGAAATGTAGCCGCTAGTTTCTGGTAACTGGGGTTTTCCCAGTAAAACTTTTTCATCTCAAAAATGATACCGATATTAATCAGGTATGAGAAAAACTGACTAATTTCTTATTCACCAGAGAGTTACATAAATAAAAAGCATAAGTGAAGTATTTCTATGTGGTTTCTAACGTTTTTAGAGTCTTTAGATTCAGATATGCATTTTTTGGCTGATATCAGACCGATTTCCATTTTCATATCCGATGAGGAGAGGACAGCCCTAGTATTAATGCCACCAAGCTATTCGTTGAAAGGTTTTTAGTTATTTGGATGTGATCTGGGGTTTTCATGCTCTATTTTTGTTTTTTTTCCTGCAGAGCTTTCAGAGAACTGGACGGACACGAGGGAGACCCTGGTGGAGGGCATGGTGTTTCACCTCAAATACCTGGGGGTGACGATGGTGGAGCAGCCCAAAGGGGAGGAGCTTTCCGCTGCCGCCGTCAAGAGGATAGTTGCCACGGTGAAGAGCTCCTAAACCTCCTCCTATTATATAACTTCCCTGCAGAAGACGAGTTTCTGTCAAGCACTGATAATATTCTCATCTTCTGCCTCTCCGGTTGACTCTTTAGAAAAAGGAGACGATTAGTGTGGAGTCTTAAAGTTTCATTCTGCAGGACCTGACGGCTCAGATTAATAAACTTAGTGACACACAGTGTTCAGATTTTTATTAAAGAGATAATTATGCATGTAGAGGGAACTGATTTACCTAATCTGCTATCTGATGTCCCTTCTAAAGCAGATTATAGCTAATCTGGTATGTTTTCTGACATTTTGATGAATACTAAAGCTTAGGCTTTGGGATTATAGGCTTTATAGAATAGTTTTACATAATGGTTTTAATATAAACCCTACATATTGGCAAGCGTGTGAAAAGCCTTGAAATGAAAGCATCTAGTATCACAGTTATATAATCTCTCTCTGGAAAAAAGGTAGCTTTTCATTTGATGTTATTTATTTATTTAGGGAAAGGCCCACAGCATGACCGTACTTCCACCGTAGTTCAGAGTGGACATGATCAGAGGTGGTTCTAGACCAAATGTACCAGGGGGCCAGGAGGGGGCCAGCGTGTTTTCATGGGGACACAGAAAAGCCAGGGTTTTAAAAAACAGGGCAATCAGATATATTAAGATGCATGAAGTGAAATTCTATGTCTTATTATGTCAATATGCATTCATAATTTAGGAATTTTACATATTTTTGATTGAATTTAAAATTTAAATTTTCTATAAAATCTGAATTAGAACTCAAGAAAAACTGATAAATTCAACTGTAAAAATTTTAGTATTTAAAATTTTTTTTTTTTTCGAAAAAATCATTTAGCAGATGAAAACTGGGATCTTATCTCAATACCACTGAATTCATCACCTTATTGTTTTTTAATAATATGTAAAACAGAATTTGTATAGAAAAAAATAAAATAAATCCAAAGGACCTATCAGTAACCATGTCTGTTCAGCACATATCATTAGAATTTCTTATAGTATTATGTCTTCAGCGCAGGGGCCATAACAGGGGCCAGGACATCATCTACAGGGGCACTGGGCCCCGTTGGCCCCTGTAGAGAACCATCCATGGACATGATGGAAGTTCATTTCTATAGCAGATATCAGTGTCCAGATAAAATGCTGCACATGGGTGAAATAAAAGAAAATAGAGCCAAAAAAGAATTCAGATAAAGGATTATAATAAAAAGAGATCAATTGTTTGAATTTAAAAAAAGAAATAAGTGAAAGTTTACACAATAATCCATAGTAGGACTGAATGTAAATGATATTGTTCTGCTTTGTTCTGCACCAGACCCAGCTGGACTTAACTAGAATATCTGGTTCTGATAAAAAAAACATTTCCATTTGTTATAATAGGACAGAAAAGACTTTTTGTTTATCGGTGAGGTCTAGTTTATAACAAGGGATGTGAGAATGGAAAAGCTGCCGCAGTCAGTCACTCCTTCTTCTCTCTGTAACATTTGTTTTGCCTCTTAAATGTCCAATCATTATGAAAGGCTTGATGAAATCCGGCAGGTTTAGTTCATCTCTGTGGTGGTTTTCCACCAATTAGCTCCTCCGGATTTGAATCATAGAGATGCAGATTTATGTTGTTCTCTCGCTCTCACACCCTCTATTGTCTCCTCTGTTAAATCCACCCTTTCCCCCGTCTCCTCGCTGTCTTGTTTGCAGGCCAAAGCCAGTGGGAAGAAGCTCCAGAAAGTCACGCTAACGGTCTCGCCGCGTGGAATCATCCTTTACGACAGTGCCTCAAACCAGCTGATAGAAAATGTCTCCATATACAGGTCAGCTATCCTGTGACCCGATCACCCTGTACTAAAGCAGAGCTCTTCTTCCCGTCTGGCTGCCATTAATCACTCGCTGGCTGTGTGGTATATCTGCGTAAAGAGGATGAATAGTTTCCCTCCCAGCTGTTTTTTTTTTAACTCCCTCTGGAGCTGCAGCAGCTGTAGGTCTGAACTTTCACCCCAGGTGTCACAGAGGACCACATCTGTCTTTTCTTGTTAAAAACTCACCTGCCTCAGCCTGTAGGTCTGGTTTATGAACTGAGGAGCTTGGCTGCAACAACTTCTAACTAAATCCACTTTTATGAGGCTACAGATCAAGAAAATATGGCACTAATCCTTATTTTTTCTGAGAATGTCCCTGCTTACTCTGTTTTAGTTTCGTTTTCTGATGTTTTTCATTATAAGAATTATGAGGTTTGGTATAAGTTTTTTTTTTTTTTATCTGAAAAGTACAACAATAGTTTGCCGACTAGGATGGGGTGCTTTATTTTCCCTTCACCATTCAATTCTGTTTATTTATATAGCCCCAATTCACAGTACATTCTACCTCAAGGCACTTTACAATTCAGCCAGATCATCCAGTCAAATTGATTGATGGATTTTCTATCTAAGGAAAACCAGTTGATTGCATCGACTCATTAACTCCAAGGTAATCCCTCACACTAAGCATGGTTGTAGCGACAGTGGAGAGGAAAAACTCCCTTTTAACAGGAAGAAACCTCCAGCAGAATCAGGCTCAGTGTGAGCGGCCATCTGCAGAGGCTGACTGGGGTTCAAGGAGACAGAAGCAGAGAAACAAATGTCAACTGTGAAAGGCGGCCCCATCCAGAAAACACACAGCCAGGCTGACGAGCTCAGAGCCAGCTCCCATGTCAGAGGATGAAGAGAGCACATCCAATTAGTCACAGTCAGAGAAACAGGACTAGACTGGAAAACAGCTGATCTACAGCATCTATAAACAAGGGTGTGCTGATGAAGGTTCTCAGTCATCCAGGTCATAGTCATTCCGTAAAAATTCAAAAAATATCCACTGGACTTGGTTTCCAAGATTTGAAGACGTTTCGCCACCTCTCCAGGAAGCTTTCTCACATTGGACTTTTGAATTGAGAAAGCTTCCTGGAGAGGTGGCGAAACGTCTTCAAATCTTGGAAACCGAGTCCAGTGGATATTTTTTGAATTTTTATGGTATAAACAAAGGTGTTGATGGCAGCAGCACAGCTGATATTTCTCTCCAGGATGGAGTCACAGCCAAACAGGAACAGACCAGATGAAGCTACTATGAGAAAAAGCAGAGAGAGCAGAACGTTAGAGATTGGAATAACAGATTCTGCAGAGTGGGAGAATAAGACAGAATGATGAAATAGGGGTCCCTATGTCCTCCAGAAGTCTAAGCCTATAGCAGCATAACTATAGAGATAGTTCAGGATAACCTGACCCACTCTAACTAAAAGCTTTATCAAACTTTATCAAGCTAGTTAGTAACTTGCCTTATCGCTAACTGATAAAACCAATTTCTGTTCATTGAATGCCCCCTTCCTGTCAGTGACAGATAATTCAGGCTGTTAGGGAAAGCAATGTTTGAAAAATATAACAGGCTGAACGGAGTATTGCAAAGATGTTCAGTTTTATTTTTTTCCAAGTCATAAAATAATGTTTACAACATGCATTAGTAATGCTAACCGCTTTATTTGCTAATATGAGATACTAAAGACTATTTATATTATCTAATTTTTAGAGAGAATATTACTAAATCTAACAGCAGATCAGAATTTGGCCAAAAAAACAATAATTACATCCTGTTTTTTCCCACCTGTGAGCCTCTACCCTGAAAATCCTTTACCTACAATGGAAGCTGGTAATTTTCCAAGTGACCAAACTATGCATTTGCTCAGAAATGCAGTTCTTTTTAAATGCAATTCATATCAGATTGCGTTAGGGGTGTGTCCAGCGGTGACTCCTTCATTGTGTAGAAACCTAAAACAGCTGCTCAGAGTCGACTGCAGTGTTGCTCTTTAAACGTTTACTCGAAAAATAATAGTTTCTTGTTATTTCCAGTCTCCCTAGCGCCGTCCAACTTAAAGATCAGCTGTAAATCATGTTGCTCAGACCACATCTCAGATCCCTCTCATTTTGTTGGTTGATACCCTCCAGGATTCGCCGCACAGTGGCTGTCAGAACAAGAAGTGCAGAGAGAGGGCAGAGGTTTATAGAGATCCTTCTTGTTATGCTGGCCCTGGCACTGAGCTCATGGCTTTGATATCATGCTGAAATGATGGAGAAAAGCTATTTGTCAGCCATTATTTCTTGATTTAAAAGCCGAGTCTGCACCTGGGGCTGATGAGCAGACCTGATTACCCTCACATGATGTAGAAAGGGCACATCCACTTCCCCAATAATATTAAAAAACGTCTCCTGCACCTCTATGTGCATGTTCTTGTACTGTTAAAAAAACAAGGTCTGATCCAAAAACTATGACCTCATAAATGTTGCTGGTTCAGATGATGTCCAACCTCTGTAATTGTATTAAAGTGTTTGCATGTGTGCATCTGTTTGTCAGAATATCGTATTGCACTGCCGACAAGATGCACGACAAAGTGTTTGCCTACATCGTCCAGAACCAGCACAACGAGACCCTCGAGTGCCACGCCTACCTCTGCTCAAAGAGAAAAATGGTGAGCATTTAGGTCTGTGCTTGAACAACACCCTGTTCCAGTCCAGCATGTTGCAGCAGAACAAGCTCATCTCAGTAAATCAGAACGTGAAAAATTAATTAATGTCAGTAAGTCAATTCTCTGAATCATTTCTCTGTGTTTCCAAGTGTTTATTACTGTTACATTTATTGAGAACATATTAGGAAAACTTAAGAATTAAGAGTCCAGTTTCTCTGAGAATTCAAATCCTGCTTAAAACAAATAAAATGAAAATAAATATATAAAAAAACTCCAATTACTATGCAGTATATGTACTCAGAAGCTCAGTTTTTTTCCCTATCAAGTGCAATGATATAACCAGGATTAAAGCAAGTATTGGTACTTATGACGCTGTTGCCAGGGGTTGAAGTCCTGCTGGAAAATGAACACAGAATTTCCATTATATTGCTGCACCCATGGACGTAATTTGGGAGGGAACGAGGGAGGGCATATCCCCTGCAGTTTTTCAAACGTGCGTTTTGGTCTCCTGCACATTTTCCTGTCCAAAAACAACGTTACGCTACAGTACACAGACATTCGCCGAGCACTAGGACCAAGTGGAAAACCACAGCCCAAGCTGAAGCCTGCTTCCCTTTAGACCGCCCACAAGCTCCTGATTGGTCCACCATCTTTATATCAAAATATAGGTCCCCCCCCACTTCTGAAATCAAAATTTCGTCCATGGCTGCACCAAAAATGTAAGGCTCCTCAGAGCCTACGTCTCTGCATAAACACCTGTATTTTATTTCAGTGTTAAATTCTGTTAAATATTTATGATTTTCTTTATTCAGACCCAGCTAATTTTCAATTGTTTACACCTGTACTAGAGCCTATGATTATGTTGCTTTTGTTTTGTTTAAGACTAAAACCTTTTCCCTGAAAGTAACCAAGCTTGCCTTTAAGGCCTCTATGGGTGGGAGCACTCAGAAACGTTAACATGTCAAGCATGAGAAAAGGAAATGAGTCATAAACACTAAGAGGAGAACATTCTAGCTGCCAGCATAGATAACACTCCTCCACTGCTACATACTGATACTTAGATTTTCACCATGCAAAGCAGTAAGTGTGGAGTCAGAAGAAGGTGGAGGAGGCTGTGACACTCCTCTTGGCCTTCTCACATCCCTGGAGGTTTTCTGAATGACGGCACCACTCCCTCTTCTTCCTTCCTCTCACTAATTTAGCCGTGGAGAAAAAGGCCACATATCCTCCCAGTCTCACAAACAACTGATCTTGGAATCTGCTGCTTTCTCTTCCCTCTCTTCAAGTATCTCAGATGAAGCCTCCTTTATTTGTGTCAGAATGGCCGCTCCCACGCTGTTGATGAGATGCCTGCTGTGTTATTCCTCCCCGACTGACCTCTGTCTGTCCTAACAGGCGCAGGCCGTCACTCTGACAGTGGCTCAGGCTTTCAGAGTGGCGTTTGAGTTCTGGCAAGCCACCAAGGAAGGTACGTATGGTTGCCCTCGACAACTTCCTAATGATAGATGAGTGAAAAACCCTTCATTAGGGGCACATCTCCTTCTTTATCCAGAGGTTATTCAATTCAGTTTATTTCTATAGCGCCAATTCACGACACACGTCATCTTAAGACACTTTATAGTTCAACCAGATCATCCTGCCCAATTGATTCAAAGTTTTCTATCTAAGGAAAACCAGTTGATTGTATCGATTCATTGACTCGAATGCAATCCCTCACACTAAGCATGCTTGTAGCGACAGTGGAGATGAAAACTCCCTTTTAACAGGAAGAAACCATCAGCAGAACCAGACTCAGTGTGAGCGGCCATCTGCCGAGGCCAACTGGGGTTCAAGGAGACAGAAGCAGAGATATCATGTCAACTCGGAAAAACTTGGAGACTAGTTAACCATAGAACAGAGAGTCATTTAGGCTATGATTAGGTCTGGACTAAAATTTAAAAAGTATGGAAAGTATGGAAAGACATTCACGGATCAAACTTCCTGATTTAAGCTGTTGTCTCTTGTGCATTAAAACCAGAGCAATGCAAGTGCTAAAATGTCAAGATTCTATTCAGCTCTAAGGGTTTGTTTATTTGTTGCTCAGTGGTTTGTAGCCTAAATAAAACTCTCTGCATTGGTTTGATTGCTCTTCTGCATGAGCTATTGAAAGGAAACTATTTCACAATGGTTCTGAAAATCCTATTAGTGTTTATCTTTACCAGGTTCTCATTCAGATACATTTATCGTATTGCATTTGCTTCAGTTCACTGATTTTTGCAGGCCTGTGTAAATGCACGAGTGTCTTCAGAGCCCCAACCTCAGCATTTCATTGAGGTTAACGCCTGGTTTCCAGTTGTTTTAGTTAGTTTTCTATTGTTTTAGCCGTTCTGTTGTTTCTGCCGTAATAATCTCAGTTTAAGCTCAGCTTCAGCTGTTAAAAACACAGCCTCATCTTTGTCTCTAGATTGATTTGGATACAGACTTGTTCCAGGGGCAGAAAGTAAGCCCTAAGCATCCCCCCTTCACCACCGTGCTGAACAGTTGGAATGAGTTGGTGTCAGACAACATTGTTTTTATTTTATATAATAGTTCAGTTTTTTTTAGACAGCATACTTAACATTTCAAAGTTTAAGCTGATTTAAGATGCCAGCTCTCACTCGAGCATTTTCAATACTGGGTTTTTAAAAAGCAAATTAAAGACAAGAACAACAAAATGCATTACTATCAAAGCAGGAAATGGAGGCATTAATCCTGTCCTCCTTTAGTAGCTGATTCAGTTTGGCTTTAAAATGATTCCTCTCAGGGTTCATGTTTCCTTCTTGCAGTAAGGCTTCCACTCCTCAAAGTAAAGGCTGCTTATCCCACAGACGTCCTACCCGGCCTCTGCTAGCCTATTTCCACTAATTGCTCCAAG